>NC_060952.1:23105755-23189389 GCF_022045245.1 Lucilia cuprina
TTTTTTTTTTTTTGAAATAATGATGACCAAATCGAAATTTCGAACTTCAAAAACAAAAAGTCATTAAAAACCCTCTAATCAACATTAGTAATAATTTATGACCATTTAAATTTTTACCCTCAAAACTAACAAGAGCTATATAATATCTGTAAGAATCGAAGAAAACCCGAGCAACGCCGGGTACATTTAGCTAGTATATATATATTTGCACTTTACAAAACTATCAAGGCAAGAGTATTATGAGTTTTTTCTGATGTTTGACACTCACTAAAATATGGGTATAGCACCGACCTTGTAGTATACCGATTGATTGAGAATAACTTTCTGAATTGATTTAACAATGTCCTTCTGTAAGTCCATCAAAATAATTTAAGAATTGAATTTGATTTCCTTGCAATACGATTTTGGACAAAAATGGAGTTTTCGAAAAAAATTTTTCGATTGTTCGTTTTTTTAATAGCCGAAAGTGATTAGATCACCTTAATAGCATTTAGTGGGTCCATGTCAAATATTACAATCGAAGTAATGAAAACAAAACACCGTCATTTTTTATTCGAATAATGTATAAAAGGAACAAGTACTTAAGTAAGTATATACATATGTATGTAAATTGAGGGTACTTATGTATTTACTTAATTTATTACTTGTTATTTTAATGATATAACAACTATTGAATAAGTTAAAAAATATATGATATTTAAAATTTTATTGTAATTTTAAAGAAACATTATTAACACAAAGAATATTCAGTTTAAGACTTTAATTATGTTAAGAAAAAAGGTGTAGAATAGAAAGACTAAGTTGGAATAAGAGATTTCTAGACATACATATGTATAGTACAATTTTCTTAGATGCATTTATTTTATATCCTGCAAATATCTGCACAAGTAGAGCATATCATCTCCAGTTTTTGAGTTTTATAAAAATACATTTTTTCCTTAAATATTGCCGTTAAATTATTTACGTCTTCGTAATTTTATTTATTATTGTTTCAGGGACAATAAAATAAAAAATTACTAAGACAATTTTTGTTCTATGTTTTTTTTTTTGAATTATGACATTTTATGCTCTAAATAAAATTTAATTAAATTATTTCTTAGATAAATCTTCACAATAGAAGTAAAAATTTTTAAGCTCTTGGTATGTGTAAATTTAATTATTTGTCTTCATATTCTTATGTGATAAATTCCTTTGCATTTCCGTTCTATTACGTTGGGCAAAAATGACTCACATGTTTACTGTGTATTTGTTTTCACAAACATATTCAAAGATATGTTGAAGAGAAATAAATGTGAAAAAAGAACAATCACTACAATTTGTCAACCATATTGACCGCATTTATTTAATATATGAATTATGTTCATCCTTTGCAGTTTAATCCCACAACAACAATATACACACACAAACATTTCTTATTTACTGGCCAAAACAATAAAATGCTTCATAAACTATTTCCATCTTTGTGTGTATGTATATAAAATTACATATGTATTTGTATGGATATGTACTGTAGTAGTGCAATCCTACTAAGTTGCTTCATACCCAGTTTACTTTGCAACTGCAAGATTCGACTATGCCGAATAATATACATATGTACACAGAAAAAAATATGTACAATGTTTTTCTTTACAATCCTTTGCTTAAATTTAATTTCGATTTTTACAAATATTTTTATTTGTGTTTATATAGAATTTGTTTGATTTTCACACAGAAGGAAAATATTTTCTAACAAATACTTTACAAAAATAAATATAATTTTCAGCAAATACTTTTTACCTGATTCAATAAATATTTTTGATTCAGTTTATTTTTTTTTTGTCAGGATATGTAATACAACAATAGACTAAGTTTTGCAATATACCAAAAGGAATTGATATAATTCTTATTTGGTTTATTATATTTAATGCATAACCCCCGTATTTAAAAAGATATTAATCGCTTATTTTAGTTTTATGACGCACATTTTCCATACAAAATTCCTACAATAAACCATCTATAACATTATTTATTATTTATGAATATGGGGTAAGTACAAAATAACAGTTTCTAGAATAAATATACTTATATTTCACATTATAGTACTTTTTTTTATAAATTTTAATTTTATAGAATTAGTAAAATATCAATTAAAATTAAATTGACATTAAAAACAATGTACAGTAGGGCCTTGTTTATCCGTGATTCGATTATCCGGCAACATTAATTATCTGGGATGGAAAAATATTTTTTTTGCATCGACTTATTTTTCATCCTCGTTTTACCGTGATTTACCTCTAGTATCCGTAATTTTAAGCAAAATTTTATTAGTTTTTAACAACCATTAACAATTAGAACAAATCGAAAAGGGGAATTCCTGTAAAACGAAAATACTAAATTGGAAAAAAGAGACAAACAACATTACACGATTATTTTTAGAAATTACATAACATGAAATCCTTATCTAATGTTTACTGTTTTCTGACAAAATTATTTTGTTTTATTTTTTAATCATTTACTTTTTAATATAATGTCGGAATACGCTTCAGTAAAACTGATTATCTGGAATTCGATGATAAAATTGACATAAATTTGAGCTTTAAATTCCAAACTATTTGCAATAGGATTCATCATTGGTGTAAATAATTAATTTTATTAACATGTAGTTTGATCAACATCAGCATATAATTAAACTATTCTGATAGAAATGTTCTAGGCTTTTTGCGCAACTTATTTTTAATTGTTAATTGATTTTAATTGCTATTTCATTCGTATCATAGTATTCATTGCGATTTTTTGTTATATATAATAATAATAATTCTAGGTAAGAATTCCCGGGAAAATTAAAAATTTATTTCATTTCTTGTTTTTGGGAAATAAAAATGTTTAACAATGTGATTCACTTATTTTTAATGGTACTTATTAAAATTTAGCAAGAAATATTAATCATAAAATTTCCGAAATACAAAAAATACAAAGGATATCGTTCATATATAATTGTTCACACACTTTAACTCATTCAGTTAAAGTGTGTGCATTGCTTAGTATTTTCTGGGACAAACAAAAATTTTCCACTTAAGCAACAATCAGATTGTAAATTTCAATTGTACGTACTTGTATTTATGTTGTTGTATTTAAATATGTATGCTAGTGTGTAAATGTTTTTCGGAACTTTATCCACAGAGTCGTAAAGAAATCTATGGTTCTACTACATAATGCATTATTTTGATTTCCTTTATGGCTTGTGTCTACGTATATGTATGTGCTTTGTATAAGTGTGCTATTTAGTCTATTGCTAGTATTGCAATAGTAATAACAGAAAGAAAATCATAACTAAAATAATGCGGGATTTAACTACTGTTGCTTTGGTTACTTTCAAAGTCATGTATTTTTGTTGGAAATTTCAAATAAGGTTGTTCTTTGGCTAAAAATATAATTCATTTTATATTCATAATTGGTTTCTCTTATTAATTTTTCCGTGAATGAGTTTTGTTTCAAATACTTGACATAATATCATTTTATTAAAATATGATTAGAATTTAGTTATATCAACCATCAACAAAGATAAATTGTTTCTGTCATCCAGTTTGTAACATCGAAATATTGGTCATGGACCCATACAAGTAAATATTTCTATAATATTAAATTCTAAGGTGATCTTGCTATGTCCGTCCATATGTTTGCTGAAAGCACGAGTGTTGAAATTAAAAACAAATCCTTATATGTAACACCTATAAAATAAAGTTTCCTTCAGAACAAGGCTTTAACACTCTTAGAAATTAATAATTTGTTAATTCGATGGTGCTATAAATGTCTATAATTAACAACCCTACTGCAAATATAGGGGAGCATTTATTTTACTTCATGCGGTTTGACGGTGGTTATATAAGATTCGGCAAAGCTATATATAAAACTTGGATTTGTTTAATATTTTTGATTTTATATAAAAATTAATCACTAAATCAAAATATGTTAAACTTATATATTTTGAAATGCGTTATAGATGATTTAAAATGAAAAAAATTATATATATGTAATGTATCACACATTAAGAAAATTCTAAGTAAAGCAAATATCAAACACTAGACAAGATTATATACAACGTCAACCTTATTAAATCCTATAATAAATGAAGTTATTGCGGTCAATGAAATGTCTAAAACTGTCAACTGAGGACTAAGCTAAAGACTTCTTAATGATTTCTTCCTTACATGGTTTTACTAATAACAAATACATTACTTATTTCTTATTTTTTATTTCACATAAAGAATTTTAGATAAGAAACTAATAAGAAAAGTAACCAATTGAAATGATTCATTATAACAAAGTAGTTAAGTATTTTACCATGATCCATAATGACAAATTGCAAAAAGGATTTATTATTTCCCATAGCGTATCGCCGTATATGTGTGTGTAATTTCTTTTATATATTTTTATTATTATAAATTTATTATATATATGAACAAATATATCTTTTTATATTATGAATTAGCTTTAGTTTATTATACTTTTGCAACAACTAACTACTCATGCTAGTTACTTACAATATTTGATTGACAATAAATTACTAGATTTGAAATCAACAAAATATATTTTTACCACATGATTTAAACGTTTATTTATCACAAGAGATTTACAACATCAAATATTGTCAAGTATTTCATATAAAAAAAGGAAGTTTATTTCCATTTTTACACTAACACGTAATTTACAACATACATTTATCTCGATGACAGTTAAAACAAATACTTAATATTTTAGAGATTTACAAAAACTAATGAAATGTAAAATTAACAAGTAAGAGTGTTATATTCAGCTATGCCGAATCTTATATACCCACCATAAAAACGTATGTCATAAATGGAATTCTCCCCTATAAATATCGGCGTGATATTTGGAATAGGGCCGAATTAACAAAATATTATTATCTAATTTTTAAAATATGAAAATATATATCGAATTTCGTTGCACTGGTAAATATTATCCATTTTCAGTAAAAACATACTATACAAATAAGGAATATTTGTTCAAAATTTCAGCTCCCATTATTTATTGACGGTATGTATGAAAATATACTTTTTTAAAATATTAAATTGACAGTGAAACTTATGTGCTTTTAATAAACAAAAAGAAACTTTGAATAGTCAGGTATGATCGTATAATGTCAAGAGAGCAAGAAGAAGTGGAAATATTTTGTATTATTTTTTTATTTTATACTGCCAGGATCTCAAAAATGTCAAATATTTTAAAAATATAGTATTGAAAACCTAAATAAATATTAAAGGACAAACATTTTAGAAGATATTTAAGATATCATTTTATTCTTACAGTACACGGAAAAAATCAAAATTAAACAAAAAATTCATAAAGCCGAATATTTTTTTACTCAAATAGGACCTAATTTTATTGATTTTCACACAGAATGATAATATTTTCTATTTTATTGAAATAAATATAATTTTCAGTAAATATTTTTACTGATTCAATAAATGTTTTTGTTTGAGTTTTATTTTTATATTAGCATATGGAATACACAATAAAACAAGTTTTTAAATGTACTAAAATGAAGCGATTTAATTTTTATTTGGTTTATAACAATTAATGTGTTTCAGTCTAGAATGTGAAATAAAATATAAGTACTTTTTTGCAAATTTTAAATTTTATGGAATTAGTAAAATTTTTGTTAAAATTCAATATAGATTTATTAACAAAATTTTTATGTATATTATTTAATTAAGAAAAGTCCTGAAATATTTTCATTAAAGAGTTTACGAATTTGAGAACTTGATTTTGCGAGTTTCAAAATAAGTCATTTTTTAGTAAAAAAATGCCTTTTTTTGTAAACTGCTTGTTTGATTATGAATTTAATTTCTTTCTCTGCATAAAGTAAAATAGTACAAAATATTTCCTAACTCTTCTAGTTCTCTTGACATTTCAGTCAAAGTTCAAAGTTATTAAACTGTTATTTTAAAACGTTTCTCAACGATAGAGAGATATCCTGTAGTATTTCAACCAATATTTTAAACAAATATTTACACAGTAATTTGTCCCTCTCGCATATACTATTATAATTTGCAACTTAAAGTTAACATTGAACTCATTAATTAAACGTTCTTTAATTATTTTGTATACAAATTATATTCTCCATATTTTACCTTGTGAAAGTAAATAAAAAAATAATTGAAATTAAAATCAATATTAAAAAACCTTAATTCTTAAATTAATTCTGACTGGTACTTTTAACTACAGGTGATGGATAGTTGCGATTAACTTACTGAAAATATTTTACTTTTGTATTTAACATCAATATGTCCACCCTTCTTATTGACTACTGATGTCAATTTTAATATTTATTTTTTCAATTACATATATTCGTTCATGGTATTCGTAACTTCCTTTAAAAATATATGCATATACATTTATGTATACTTGTATTTATGTAAACGTGACTGTGTATATCATATTGGTAATACCAGAAATTGAAACAGTTAAGACCAACAAAATCCAATAGCCTTAAGAAGAAAAAAATTGCCGAAAAATGTTCTCTGAATCAAAAGAAAATGAATAACAAAAAATAGTTAAAGTAAACAAACAAGGAAAAAATCGCTGAAAAAAAATATTTAAAATAAGACAAATAAAAACAAAAACGTTCTTGATTTACAAAAGCTGGAATAACATTGATTAAAAGGGCTAGAGTAACGTCAAAAGGAGAAATAGAGAAGACCAAAAATCAAAATGTGATCTATATTCGACTTTTGCGAATGTAACTATTTAAATAAACGATGAAATATTTAAAAACTAATCAAAGCACAAACTTTGATAAATATCTAACTTCATTTATATAGTATAAGTACTTTTTATTTAGAGGATTTTTTACAATTTTCATAAAATTTAGATGTCTGAATATATTACAATATTGAAATACCTAACCGAAGCATTGAATCAGAGATAGAACATATATTAGACTAATTCGTTTGTGTATTGTCTTGCAAAATAAGAAGGTTCCTAGCTTGCCAATAGTTAGAGAAAGATAAAGAATTAAGATTATTTATTTAAGTTTTTTAGTTTATTTCCTACAGTAATTTATTTTATACAGCGCATAAAATTATGCAATACTTTATATAACGTATGAAAATTTTAGATTGTTAAAATTACCATGTTACACATACGTTGTGTTGTACTATTTTCTAGTTATATGACAACATGATTAAATTTATTTATGGCCAACTTCATATCAAGTAACCCAACTCAAAAATCGAAATTAAAAAAATGTATTTAATTTCGATGTACTTACTTTGGCATAAAAGTTGGGTCACTTGACGCGAATAAGGGCCATTTCTGATGGCTCAGATATAAAAATATGTTACTATATTTAAGTTATCGTTAATGATTTTTTTTGTCAGAATAGTACCAATTATATGATCAACTTAAAATACCCTCCGTTATATGTGTATAACCAGAAATTAAATTTACAAGTAAAAACAAGGGACGACATTTCATATAAAGTTTGCAGCACTGTGTTAAAAATAAAAACATTAAAAGACAGCATCATAGTGAAAGAAAAATAAAGAAATAAGCAAATGTGGAAATCAGTAAATCCGATTTGCATGGATTTTTGAGGTTTTCTTTGGCAATAGCACCATCGGCAGATGTCAGTCGAAAATACAATGCAACGAAACAGAAAATGGTACTGTAGGTTTGATTGTTTAGTAGCTGTATTTTGAAAAAAAACATATACACAATGATTTACACACATACATGCATATAAACGAACATACACACTTGAAGGCAATAAAAAAATTATTGGAAAAAATACATCCTTTTACAGTGGGTATATGTGATTTTTTTTCGTATTGGTAATAAAATAGAATAAACCTTTGCAAGAACTAATATGAAAGAAACCAAATGATGAAGAAATGCAAGAAAATGAAAACCAATTGCATATCTTGCAAACATTTTAGTTTTTTGTTCTCGTTGCCTTTTTTTATTGTTCTTGTTAATGTTGTTATTTGTATAATGTTCTGATATGATGATGTATTACCCTACATCACTGTGGTGAGGAGGTCAATTGTTTAGTCAAGATGAAAAATCTCCATAATGTCATAATGTCATAATAAAATTAGTTGATATAATTTTTAATGACAGTGTCAATCGTTAAACCGAATAAGTGCAGAAATTCATCCAAGAATATACGTATACATATGTATCTTGACAATTACAGAGTTCCATACGGCCGGGTATACTCAGTATCATAAGGTTTCGTTTTTCATTTTTTTCTGGTACAGAACATTGTTTTATAATATAGTAATGTTGGAGTTGTCTATATGTTTTGCTATTATTGTTAGTATTTGATGATGGCATGTACATACATATGTATATATGTTGAATGTTCTTGTTGTAGTTGTAAAAGTTTACAGTGATTTTTACATGAAGGCATACTTGTAAGCCTCATGTCCACAATTGACGTGCCACTTTAGAGTCCTGCTTATAGGTTGAGTATCTGGTAAGCATGTTTATTTTTCTATTCTATGACTGTAAGAGTACACACATAAACTTTTCATACGAAAGTATGAGACTTCACATGTATTTGTTAGTTTTTTATTCCTTTGTTTTATTTACTATTCATTTTTTAGTTTTATATCGTTAATTTAAAAAGTGTATATTTTTTAGATAAAACTATATATGTACATATATTACTCACTCATTTTAGATAGCATTTAAATATAAGATCGCATTCGTAACAAAATTACGATTACCATTTATGCACCAAAGATGAGATCAAAAAATGTGTGGAATATTTATTTTGTTATTCTGCTTGTAGTATATCGACATATTGGCCGTAAACTACAAAATTTTAGAGTACAAATTTTGGGTTCCTATGACCATGGGCATCCATATGTTTGTCTTTTTAGAGCACGTTGTACGAACGAAAAGTGGCACAATTTTACTTTTTTAAATACTCTTCAATAAGTCATTTATACTCCAATCTTGATAAAATGTTTCAAAAAATAATTTTAAGCATAACTTTATTCATACATAAGTTTCTTTTTAGAAAACTTCCTTACTATATAAAATAAAGTATGAATGTATTAATTAATTTGTTTTGTAACTTTATTCCGAAATATTTTTACTTATTGTTGACAAAAAAATTCTACATGAGGACTCATAGGGGAGTAAGTGTAAATATGGGCCTATCCTAATAAATTTTGGTAGATAAATGTCTACTTCAAAGTTATTTTTGTAGAATTTAATCGTTTTGTTAGTGTTTATAAGTGAATTTTGATGGAGGCTGTGGTCAACTGAGGCCCAATCATTGCAAAAATTGGTAATGACGTTTAAAGTTGTATAAAAAGTAAGTTTTGCCGATTTTTTTTAAACAAATTAGAACATTTAACGTAATTATGAGCCCAAATGCCCTATTCGGAGGGGTTCGGTTGTATACTTTAAAATGGCTCTTACAAATATCAGCATAAACGTATAATATACTATTCACTGTAGAATTGTAGGGTATAAGTACAAATTGAATGAAATACAAATGTTGATCTTTTAATGTATCAGTTTATTTACTATTAAATCCGTTTTTGGCAAAAATATTTTTAAAGAAAGTTTTTTCTATTATTAAAAATACTCTTTTTCTTTTTCTTTTTTTATTTTGATTTTTTTCAAAATAAAAAAAGAGCAATCCAAATCGGAAGATATTGGATTGCTCCTCTGAAGCATGCTTAAAATTCTCCTTTACCAATTTCTCCCTAATCTAAATCTATTACTTTTCTCATTTTTTACAGTTAGTATGTGTTAAGCATAATGTTGCAACTTGAAAAACATGCCAAAAGTAGTAATTTTATAAAAGAATTATATGAGAGAAAAAAAAAAAAACAAAATTGTAGAAGTTATGCTGATTATATATTCTAGATTGTGTTTCAAAACTAAGTATGTATAAGTTGAATCCTCTGTATTCATAAAGTTAACAATAGTTAATTTTTGGTTTATCAAAGCGGAGTTTTCATACAAAGTTCTGATTATAAAACATCAATAATTTTCTAAATAATTTATGAATATAGAGATATATATGCATATATTTATAAACATATCTGTTCATGTTCACATGATGATTGTTATGCTCATGTAAAAATAACTTCAACTCTTTTACAACTTGTCAATTGTAAATTTTCTTTTTTTATATCTACTTGTTGTTAGATATTTTGAATGTCATTTTTTAATATATTTAAGTAAATTTAATCCGACAATACATGGAATTTTTCAGAAATACTATATACAAGTATTTTTAATTTTGTATTTTAAAATGATTGTATGAAATAAATTTTAATTAAATATATTTGAATTAATTTTGAATTTTCTGTACAACAGTCTTTTGAAGAGAATGACATGATCCACTTATAATATCAGGGTTTTTAATTGCTATTAAGCTAAAGTTAAATTTAATTGTTATAGTGGACTTTTAGGACATTTATGAATTATTTTTATTATTAGATGTTATTATTGGTTTTATTTCGTTACCAGCATTTTTTATTGAAGAAACATTTTAGATTAGAGTAATTTTAACATATTTCGTTCTCTAGCTCATTGTTGTTGGAGACTCCAGGCTTTAAACTAAGTTAAAAACTAGTCTTGTTAAACCATTGCCTTTTGTGAGAAGGATATACAATTATAAAAAAATAAAATTATAACAATTATAAAAAATAAAAAATCTATAGAACATAGAGACAGGCGTACATAGTCGATTTCTCAATAATTAAGGGTCCATAATTGCATATCTATTTATGTACATTAAGATATCCCTTGGAGCACTTTTTTGAAGGAATACCTCTCAAACTATGCGTATTAATGTACTAAAATATTGATCTCAGTACAATATGCTTAAAAAATCTATTTAAATTTCAAAATAATCTAAAAATTATAAAATGAACCAAACCAAATGTCAAACTATTTTTTTAAACATTTTTCCCTCAAAACTAAAAATTTTGACAATTTAGCCCCCATTTTACTTAAAAGCAAAAATAATATGCCCATCCAACCTACTAAAAATCATTTTGTGGATCAAAAATACTCTACAAAAATTTTAAAATTATTTTTCCCTTAATCAGCTCAAAATTATGGAATTTTTGAGGCCTATTTCAAAATAATCGATTGTATTTAATTTATTTATTTTTTTGAAATTACACTGAAGTCAGAATATTCAATCGCTGGTAGAGAACTGAGGAGCATTCGGAAAAAAAATTTTTTCGTTTCTCGTGTTTAGTACATCATTTTAAAATTTTTAAAAAGGCTGTTCCTCGGGACTCTCTAATGTACGTATGTACTTTACGAGGTATGAAAATTATATTGCAGAATGGTAAACTTTTATAAAACCTTCCCACGAATATGTTTTTTTAGATATTTTTGAATCTCTAAATTATACTTCCATTTGAATTAGTAGTTTTATAAAAGAATCACATTTATTGAATTTAAGCATTTAATATAATTAAAAAGTCTTTAAAAAGTTGAAAAAAACGTTGAAAACAATAAAATGTAAAAGTAGAAAATAATTCTCATGATATTTTCGCCAAGTCTCTTGCTAACAATGGCAACTTGAGAGGAAAAATATACTTAATAGGTTGCTACGAGTACTCATGAGTTTTCTACTTATGTTTACATGTTTTTATAACAAGGCGCTACAATGTGAAAGGTGTGTTAATTTCTTACATTCTTAAAACGGTTCAAAGTGTTTTATAAATTAATAAGAGCTAATAGCAGGACAGAAAAATTAAAGTATTAATAATATCTGGTAACATTTAATTTCACGCTTTACATATTTTTTATAAATTTTGTACCCATTTTCAGCTTTTTTTGCTTTTATCTTAATATGTAACGTATTTAAATTAAGATTAGTTATTTTATAACCAAAGTAAAACTGTAGGTAATTTTTAAATCATATAAACCCACATATGCTCTTTATCCTAGTATTTTTGTTTAATTTTATACTTTCCTCATATTTTGTATTTACTTTTGGTATTCTGTTTATGTTGTATTCTTTTGTTGTGTCATCTTGACACATTTCCCTAGAGGTTTAATACCGTTTAACAAGAAAATAAAATAAATAGAGAAAAATTACAAAAGAGAGGTATTAAATGTAATGATAGAGAAAAAATAAGAATTAATTCACTAAAAGACTTAACACACCATATTACCTAATGAAAGGTCTTCATCATATATCTCGCAGGATAAAATTTACAATGATTTTTGTTGTTTGTTCATTTCGTTTAGGGAAAATCCATATCAAAACGTTCAGGAAACTACTATTTTCCCGCAAATATGAAGGCAAGGGTAAATTTCCTTAATTTTGTGCAAAATACCAATCTCACACCTTGACGTGCACAGTTCCAATTTTGTTGTTCTTTATTTTCTTTCATTCATTTAGACTTCAATATAAACGATTCGCTTCAAGTTCATTTTTATATCTTGTTTTGTTTTTATGGATATATAGCGATAATTATAACATGGTACTGTTAAAATTGGAAAAGAGTGTACGCAAACTTTTCCTGACAAAATTTGGGTATCATATTGTAAAATGTACGTTATACGAGCGAAATCTGTAATCACTTCTATTTCTTAAAAAAACTTATTTTTTTTCGAAATCTGTGAATATTTTTATTTCATACCAAAAACCGATATCTTGAGAGAAAAAAGTCAGTTTTTCTTAAAAACTATTAGAGATACAGCTAAAACAAGATCACTTTTACCAAAAACCTATCGGAAATGTTGATCAATTTATTCCTCACTAAATGAAAACATAGGCCGTTTTTCTCGAAAACAATAAGAGATACAGCAAAAACATTTCCTTTCAAAAACGTATATTATTATTAGTAATAACATAAAGGTCCATTTTCTCGAAAGAGATTTGGCAAAAACGTATTTTTTGCTTTAAAACATAAAAATTCATTTTTATCGAAAACTATAAGTAAAAACAATTGAAATCTGTGATTACTTTTATTTCATATTAAAAACGTATCTTTTAGTGAAAACATAAAGGTCTGTTTTACTCGAAAACTATAAGAGATATAGCAAAGACGATCGAAATCTGTGATCTTTCTATTTTCTTCCAAAAAAAATATATTTTGAGTGAAAATATAAAAGTTAGTTTTTTCATAGACTATAAGTGATACAGCAAAAATAAGCAAAATCTGTAATCACATTTACTTCCTACCAAATACGAGTGAGCCTGTGAGCCAATATCTTTCTCGCATATTTTATGTGGATAGGCACCGTCGTGGAGCCTAGCCCTAATATAAGGTCTTCGTCAGAAAATGACTTTAACGCTCCTTATTGCCATAATAATACGATTATAGCGAAGTAATAATCGTATTATTATGGCAATATTGTTGTACTTATTAATGTACTTCGTTCAAATATTACACTATAATAAAATATTTATAAATATCAAAGTTTGTTTTTATTTAGCAGAGAAATAAAAAGTTATCACTTTTTATTTTCTGCTAAAATTGGAAATATATTAAATCTATTTATATATGCAATATTTGAACAAGTAACAAAAACAATATACACATTGTCACGAAAAATTTAAAAGCTCACATCTAAACCTTAAAATAATAGATGATATGTCACAAATACACATACAAAAATTTATGTATATGTATTTAAAATTCCATTTAATATACTACTGATATTGTTACATGCTGTGATAGCAGTAAAAATTATATATGTATTATAAAAAACTTTAGTTTACATGTTATGTTGTATTGTTTACACAGATGAAAAAGCAATTGTTACCACAGTCTGGGGACAAAGCGTAACACCGAAATATTTCTAGTAACTGGACTGGTAAAAATTATTTTAAATTAAAATTTTTAAAACTGTTACATTTGTATACATCAATATTTTTAGGAAATTATTTATGGAATACTTAGACACATTTTAAGCCAAAGGATTATAAAAAAATTTTAAAAATTAAAAAAAAGTAATTTTGAATATGTCAGTAACCATGGAATAAAACTTTAAAATTTTGAATGTATGTAAATCCGCACTACAAATAGTAAAGTAATTTTTTTTATCAATTATTCAAAATATACAAAGTTTTGTCAAATATTGTTTATTTATTTATGTGCCTGCATACTTAGATATATTTTATAATCATTTTCATAATACTGCACCATAAGAATATTTTAAAACAAGTACGTGATATTTGATACTTGTTGTCACTATCAAGTGTTATAAAATAACAACAGAAGTAACAAATGCAAAAATAAAGCACAATTTTCTGTCATTTTGTTGCTTTTTGTTTGCATTATTTTTCACATCAACTGTTCGAGTTAAACCAAACATTAACTAACACAATCATTTATAAGTATGTATGAGTAGAAAAAAATATTAAAAGAAAGGGTCTATTGCACGGTATACATATACTTATGACTTGTTTTTGATGTTTGCTTTTGTTGTCTTTGTAGTTGATGTTGATACCACAAATGATGATGGTGTGTGTTGTTAATGATGTTGACGTTATTGTTTCTGCAATTGCCTTAAATGCATTTTGTCTTTAGGCCATTTTATAAAGGCATAAGTAACACTTCCTTATTATGTTGATTGTTGTACTATCGTATCATGCTGACATTCTCACTCACTCCCTGACCTCTTCTTTCTACTACATTCATACACACATATTTATGTATATGTGTGCATATACTTGGATATGTTTACCACTTGTGTGTCTTCTTTATAATACACAAGAGCAATTGTTGCTACTCGATGCAGCCAGCAACTGACTGGTCTTTAAAGAACAACCCAATACTTAAAAATATGAAGGGTTAATGTGTTTGTTATTGTTGTTCGTGATGTTAAAATGATAATATTGTTGTTGGTGGTTTGTATATGTGTTGACATTAAATATATGTAGTATGGTATGTGATATATTGTGCAATTACATATGAGGGCAAAAGTATAGATAAGTATTTTTTAATATTAAACATTTGAATTAAGTAACAGGGCTTAACTCTACTGAATCTTAAATGTCATCCTCCAAATTGTAACTATAAAAATTATTTTAAACATTTTTTCTATCAGTACAGTTTACTTTAATAAAATATCACTTAAATTAAATTAAATTAAATTAAGAAAACAGTTTTTAAAAAATTGGTAGATAGTAGTAGTCAAAATAAGTCATTTTATCCAAAAGGGTGTTTGTAATTTATTACCTATTGCTCCAAATATGTATATGAATATAATAACTTCTTCATTATTATTGCCAACTCAAATCATGTTATCATGTAAGAAAGCAAATCAATACTTTTTTAATGACCGAACAATAGAAAGTTCATTTTAAGAAAATAGGTTTATATGTTTATTTTATAATAAATTTAATAAAACTTGCAGTCTTATAAAAGATATATCATTATAAATGAGAGAATTCATACATAGAATTCTGTACTCATCTGTATGTATGTGTTTATAAGGGTTTTGTGAAAATTGTTTGGTCGATGTCATCATATATCATTTTAAGTGCATATGTTGTCATATTAAGCATCATATTTATTTCGCCGTTTTGACGCCACTGTCATGGTAATAGTCAACCACTATGTTTTATAAGATTTCTTAAACGTATACATACTTACAAATTTACACATCTAAAGAAACATTTGCCATGTATTTGTGTTTATAGTGACTTAATATACACATTCTTATATACAAATATACCCACATAACAATACTTGTATAATCATTGTTCTCATCTTTATGGTATCATTCTGCAAGTATTTGTATGACGCCTGCTTTTTCAATATTTTGCATTGGATTTAAAATGCAAGGGCTACACTTTGAAGGCCTTTTAAATATGATATACTCCTTTTAAAAAAAATTTCTCTTAAAAGACACAAATTTATTTAAAATTCAAACTATCAATTGTTATTTTAATCTTTATGAGACAAAATTTAATATTAAGAACTTTTAACGAAGTAGTATTTTAAAATATAAAAATTTTCATTCCCTGAGATCTTACATAGTATAAAAGCCAGCCCAAAGGCATTTTCAAGTTTCCTTACAGAAGCGAGTAGACAAGATCTAAGATGCCAATTACACGCCGTTTAAAATTGAAACGGTTTTGCAATAAGACTGGTTGCACTTATACATATCTGCAAAATAAGGTCTTTTTAGAAAGAAGCCTTTTTACTGAATTTTCACGTACATTGCAGTATTAATATACACGTGCATTGCAGCATTAATATACATTACGATGACCCCGTTTATATAATTCAAAAATTAGGTTGGGTAGCATTATCAAATTTTGTTTTCGTTTATCGATTATCTATCATACCTGAAAATTTGAAACATTAACTTTACATATAATGGGAAGCAGACATGATTAATTGTTTTTCAAAGGGCTGTGAAAATATTTCACTGTGTTAACTTTTTGTGCTAACTTTTTTAGTTTTTGTGATAGAAGTGAACAATAAAACATAATAATATTTTCGATAATATAATTTGAAGCCCGAAAAAAATTGAAATTAAACCCGATAACTGACCGCCGGACACATGTTTCAAATATATGTACTGCTTGTGATGTAGAACAAAATTTGGTTAAAATATAGAAAAAAAACAGTAATAATTTGATTTAATTTTTTTGTTAAGTTTTGTGAAATAAACAATAAATATCTGCTTTCTTATATTTGTTTAATAAATGGAAGTGCATATAAAACAGCAAAATAAGTTCTTATTTTTGTAATTTTTTCTTTTATTTTACTAATGACAAATCTGCCCCATTCCCTTGGCGCATTTACCTCATTGATGGGGTGGTATAGCCGTTTTTGGTCAGTGCGGAAAAGATAAAAAATATGTACATGAGGATGACTTATGAAAGATTGAAAGGAATACTAAAGCCAACATATCTAAGTATCCGAACAAAGAAAAAAATTAATAATATGTATTGTGGTTTTAATTTGAGGCCGCCTCAAAAATAGTGGCGTATGGTCCACCTTCTACCCTACTGATGTTTCTTCCAAAAATTAAGGTTTGGTTTATTCAAAAATTTTCTTTTTTAAGGTTTTTCACTTTTTATGCAAAGGAATAATTATAAATTTTAATATCATCTGAAAGCTCTGTTTAAAGGCATATTACAAATTTTTGTTTAGTAGAAAAATATTTAATATTTTGTAATTTGATATTTTAAAAATATTTAATTGTATTAATTTAATGTAATTAACTGAAAAATGTGTATAACTAGACCTCATTGAAAAAACAAAAAAATTGTATATACTTAGCACATAAATATTTAATACGATACTTAAACCTTTTAATGGACTTTCATACAATATAAAATTTATTTTTCTTTGTAAGATTAAAGGACCATTTAATCCTTTGACAAATTGAAAAATAATTTCTTAGAGTGAGCTAAATTTTTATTTCCGTTTTGGTGCCACCCTAATATACACACATACACTTATGTCCACAAAAAGATCATTGTCTTTATTATAATCATTGTTGGTGTTCTATTTTCTATTGCCTTTTATGTATCATTCATAGATGCAAATGATATGTTTACTTAGTGATAGATATATTCACGATACCAAAATAGTTGATGGAATCGCTTGAAAAGCAGAAAAGGCTTTTGTTATGCATCACTGGATATAATTTATGGTATCAATATATACATATGCATAATAAAAACAACAGAATTAGAAATTTGTTTAACAACAAAAGTTTACCTGCAGTTTTGATTGTTTTATATTATTCACAGAATAAAAATTGCATGATGCCATAAAAACCCTTATATGATGCAAGTAACATTTATAATAAGTTATGTGTTCGGCAGTTTTTTAACACCCTATTTTATATAAAGGGTCATTTTTTGGTTGAATTTAAAATCAGACAGTCTTATGTTAAAAATTATAGAAGAACATTGTATAAGAACACCTAAACTCTTACTTATATCCTAGTTTTACGCTAGAGACTAAAATATATTTTTAATTCTATGTATGAAATACTTACACTATTCAATATTTTAACCTTTTTAATGCAGGACAGAGGAAACGTTCTTGCTGTGAAAACTGACAAATTCAGCTTTCTATCATGCTAACCCATTATACAATTTAAGAAGTTTCATCATAGCTACTGACCGGCAACAATTAAAATTTATATAAACAATTTAGTCTCGATAGTGATCATCAGGACATTGATAATCCTTTAGTCTGTGAAGAATTAAATCATATTGTACCTCAACCAGTCTTCTCCGCAGCATCTTTCTTTGATGAATGACCCCATCCTGGTGTATTCTAGGATAAAGAGGTGCTACCAATACCTCCTGATAAAATGTATTCTCGGCGTTTCCTTTTATTGATTTGTTAATTAGTCGAACCAAAGCCCTGCAAGCCCTACTACTACGTGTGGCCAGTTGTGTTTTCATAGGATCCACGTACTTGCTATGGTTTAAACATAAATTTACGGTGAAGTGACCGTTGAAGTTGCTGTTGAATTGGGAGTAGAGTTGGTTGGAACGTTGTAGATGATAAGAGTAAAGTAGGGACAAGTTATTCCTCATACAATCAGTATGATATTTTTACCTGATGTTGGATCCGCCTTTTCTATTGGTTTAAACCACTGATTTCCTTTTCCTTTATAAGGGTTTGATTTTGCTTAAACCATGATACCTGTTATTTCTCAACGCGGCTACTATGACAGTAAATTTAATATCAAAGTGATTATACATGGACAGGCAGAACTGCAGTGTTACACACTGTGTGGTACAAAAATACCACTGTGAAATGTTGCCAATACGGCAAGTAAAGCCATTAGACATTCAAGTCGTTAAGCATTTTGTTACCAAAAAACACAGATTTATTTCAGTAAATCACTGCATCTGCATTATGCGAATTGAATATTTTCTAACAATTTGTGATATTAAAAGAATAACAAAATTTAATTTAATGACAATTTAAAGAAGATTTACAAAATAATTGACCCCATATAAATAAAATAAACATATGGTGAATATTGTTTTTTTTAATACATTTATTTATGTAATATTTTCTTTTAGTATGATCTCATTTATTTAATTATTTTATATCTTATACTGTTTGTTGATCTTAAGTCATATCTTATAAATTTTACAAAATAAACAAATATATAGTTAAGATATTTTTTTATTTTTTAAAGATTTTTTTATCAGAATCTTTTTAATGCTAACTTCAACATAATAATGTCATTAAATGATGATTAAAATTAAAAATTAAAATATTGAAAGCAAATAACTTAAATGTAAAAATATTAAACATTAAAGTAAATAAAATTATATTTTCGTAAACATATTATTAACTTATTTTTACTAATAATTACTTTTAACACATATTTTAATACACACCGATTGAATATAATTAATTTAATAATTATAATTTTTTTTGTTTGTATTTACTTAAATTTTATAGATTTATTTAGATTCTACATAGATTTGTTTGGTTTAAATTTTGAATTTTTTGATGTTTTTTTAATATATATTTTTTATTATTTCATTAATGAAAAGAGAAAATAGGTAAAAGATTTGTTGGTTTAGAAAGTGTAGGTGAGGTTTGTTTTACATTTTTTTTTAATTATAATGATAATAATTTTAATTTTTGTTAATTCTTTTTTTCGCTATTATATTTTTTTATTATTTAATGATAATTCACACTTTTAGCTAATTTCAATTTATTTATGTTTTATTATAAAGTTTTTTTGTTTGAATTTCAAATAATTTTATTTAAATATTAATTTTTAATGCCACATCATCATGTTTTTAAGTAAATATTTTTATATACTTTTTTCAACACATTTATTTGCACATTTACTATTCTTTGTTCTTATTAAATAAATACATAGTTTTAAATATTTTTATTATTTATTTATTTATTAATTATTTTATATTTATAATATTTTTTATTTAATTTGGTTTTTAATTAATATTGGCAATTTTTTCTTTTATATACACAGTGCCTGTTGGCGTAGAAAAATAATTTAATAAAAAAAATTATAATATCGTTTACCATTTTTCTCAAAAATTAGACAGTGCTTCTTAATATTCTATTATAAATATCTGTTACAGTTTTGTATTTATTTTTTTATATAATTTAGGTTTTTATACTAAGTTTTTAATAATTTTTATTGGTGGTCTTGAAGTTTGAAAAAATGCTGTAGTATTTGTATTTATTTATTTTTGTTATTTACATAATTTTATTTGTATTTGTAATATACATATATTCAAATTAATATTTGCGTTAATGAAATCATAATATTAATTATTCCTAAAGATTATATTGCGCCTTTAGGATTCTTAACAATCGAACACGCAGACCTTAAAAAGTATTTTGCTAAAAAAGTATGTAATCTAAATAAGTCTAATTCGTCTAATATAACTAGTACCTCTGTCGTATCTGGCACAATAAGAAGTGCCTCAAACTGTGTTTAAAATCTTTATATATAGTTTTATAAAAAGGGAACTTTTGCATCGCTTTTAGAAAACAATTTTAAATTTTTGTTTTAAAATTAATCTATTAAACGTTTATATTATATAATACGATCAGTAGATTTTATATTTATATAGAAAAAAATATTTTCAAACAGATTATAAACCAAAAATTGGTTCCTTTGGGAAACTCTATATTGCAACTGATAACCTGAAACTTGAACTCGTTCACTCCAACCTTGTTTTTGCATGCATTTTTGTTAAAATCTATACATACATACATACATACATACATACATACATACATACATACATACATACATACATACATACATACATACATACATACATATATAAATATTTGACTTATAGAATCTGAGCGTATGATTAATATTTAATACAATACGTATTGAAAAATAATCATACGTTTTTTAATCTTATGTAGTCAGTTAATCGATAAATTTCTATCAATTGGCCGATTAAGAAAAATTTACTTTTTAACAGTAAGATTACTGTTTATTATCAACAAAATTCAGTATTTTAGAAATTAAATTTCTTTTTTATTAATTTCTTAATTATTTTTCTATAATGAAAAAGATTTATTTGATGATTTTTAAAACAATACTTCTGAAACATTTTACGAATTTGTTCTGATTTATTTACCTCTAGAATGGGTTTATACAGAAATATTTCTGATCCTTAAAAAAGGAAATAGTGAATCTACAACCTGTTTTGAGAAACATTGTTGTATTTCTTAGGTATTATTAATTTTTTCAGCAATAGTTATACAATAGTAAGATTACTGTTTATTATCAACAAAATTCAGTATTTTAGAAATTAAATTTCTTTTTTTTTAATTTCTTAATTATTTTTCTATAATGAAAAAGATTTATTTGATGATTTTTATAACAATACTTTTGAAACATTTTAAGAAATTGTTCTGATTTATTTACTTCTATAATGGGTTTATACAGAAATATTTCTGATCCCTAAAAAAGGAAATAATGACTCTACATCCTGTTTTGAGAAATATTGTTGTTTTCTTAGGTATTATTAATTTTTTCAGCAATAGTTATACGCTATTTCGTTGGAACGTATGAATTCTGGAACGCGTTGAGAAGTGGAAAATTATAATATCGCTTATAATGAAAACTATTGTAAAAAGCTATTGAAAAATCTAGTTTCCTTATATCAGATTAACCGAATAATTTTGAATTCTTCGATTATTCACCGGCTAACATAAAACTTCAAATAAATATTGAATAAGACAAAAACCCAAAAAAATTGAATACCATAACACATATGTGCAAAATCGTATCAAGTAACCTATGTCGAAAAGTCGATTTCTATAAAATTTGCCCCAAAGCAAGTACTCTTGAGTAGTCAAGAACTATTAAAGTTAAAGTCGGTCAAAGTTGAACATACATGTTTTTTATTAAGTGTAACTTTTCATGTAATGGTCCTAATAAAAGTTGTCCAAAGATGTTTTGGTAGCAATATCTTCACTGTTTCTAAATAAAAATTTAAATTTATTTTTTTATCAAATTTTATAATATTGATCGCAAACAAACCTTACAAGGAAATAAAATATTATTAATAAAATATCTACTGCACACTTTTGTGGATAAATTAAAAAAATGTATTAAAGAAAATTAAATAAAATTGTTTAGTTTAAAAAAGTTTTGTTATTTTATATTACAGTTTTATATTATATTTCTGTAAAGCGAAATCACTATTTTTGTTATTTTACCATTAGATACTTGCTATATACTTAACTTTTCTATAAACAAATTATAACTATTTCTTAATATTATCTAAATATGCATTATAATGGAAGTAAAATTTATATGTAATGCATATTAATATGTAAATTTTTAATAGTTTTATATAGTTTTATATTTAAAGCGTTAAGCTTTTAAAACCAATAGCTTGAAGGCATAAACTGAAAAACATTATTTTATTTAAATATACACAAATTACATTTCTTTAATCACTTGTCATAACTAAAAAATACCGTAACACAAGATAGTAAGCCTTAAAAAATTAAATATTATTTTATTTTTATTCTGTATGTGTGTTATGCATAATTCATTATCAAAAGTTTACAGAACATCTTTTTTTTATTTTTTTTTCAAAAACCTTTATTTTTGATAAGACCCGGTATATTTACAATTTTTTTTTGTTTAGCTTAATATTGATTTTTTTTGTTCACATTTATATATTTTATATTTTAAAATGCAGTTCTTATGTTCGAAATAATATATTTTCAAGGTAATTTCTAATTCAAGAGATTTTTTAAGTATAAATATATTTGTATAATATATATATTAATTATAAAACTTTGGTTTACAGGTTTTACTTTTTTGTTGTTTTTTTTTAATGATTGTAAAAAGTTTTCATTGATAAAATCAAATAAATTCTTAATTAAAAAATGTTTTTATTTTTTTCTGGTTCAATGTAAATAATACATGCATTTTTTTGAGAGGGTTATGTAAAAATTTCTTTTTAATATCTTTGGGTTTGTTTCTTTAATAATTAAAATTAATTACACATAAACAGGCAGCTGCTGCTAAAAATAGCAGAGAATTTAGAGTTTGAAGAGGTGATGTTTTGCTGCCATAAAATGTTACACTTAAATCACGCATCTCGTTATCTGCAAAAAGAGGAAGATAGATAAAATTAAAAAATGTTATATAACGTTTTATAAAGTAGTATAGACAAAATATTACAAATATAAATATATAAGAAAAACTAAAAATTTAACGAAAAAAAAAAACACTAGATACATTAATAAAATATTTAATTCATTTTCGTATACATTTCACTAATCTCAGTATTATTTAGAGTATGGAAGTAAAAAAAAGTCGCATAACCTACAAACTTTCCACAATTTCATCTATTATTCCGTTTGGCTGTATAATTGAGTCCCAAATATTATAATCTGCATTTTTCAGAATTTAATTTCGATAGGACTACCTTAACTAGTGGCGGCACGGCTCTGAAGTGAAAAATTGTTTTTTCAAAAATATTACAACTTAGTTTTTATTTTAATTTTAATAATTGGAATATGTATTAATTTACCGTTTCAAAATGATATAAAACACAAAAATCGAATAGAAATTTTAAAAGATATTACAAATTACTTTAATCATTTAGTGTCAAAAAACACTTAAATGAAAAATATTAAAAAAAATTAAACTTTTGGTACATAAACCATGTCATTACTAAAACCATGTCATTACCTTAAATATATTCTTCAATTCAAAACTTTTAGATACTTGGTTTAGCAAATGAAAATGTTAATAAAATTTTTATGCGACTTATGAATAATAAAGAGAATAAAAAAGAATGTGAATCAGGTCGATACCATTCTATATTAGCGGCACTTGCGCTTGAAATTATGATGATTTTGAAAAAAACTTGAAAAAAACAGGCTTTATTCTTTACTTTAAGACATTTTATATATATTTAAAAAAAATATATAATTCAATATGATAAGAAATATGCGTCTAACCCTTAAATGTAAACATATTGTTAAAATTATTCAAATGTCCGTAATATATGAGGAAATTATTCGAGACTATTTTGCGATATGACAATTCTCATAATTATTAAAATTTCCTTACATGCTCACAAATTTTGTTAAAATCGGTGACAATCGAAAAAATTTTTAATAAGTCTTATATTAGTTTTTTTTTTTTTTTTTTTGAATGCCAATTGAAAATAATTTCACATATTTACATACAATACTCTTGTAGTTGTTTTAAATAAATATTTTTGTATAACAATTCTGCAATGCTTAATTTTACGTGAACATGTATATACTATCGATTCCTAAAGAATTTGGACCTTATTATTGCGAGGACTTAAGTTTATTTTTGCTTAAATAAACATAAATTTGGATAACAACTTTGTTACATAATTAACTTTAGATTGCTTATTTTCTTACATATTGGTTACTAAATTATAGTTTAGGTAAATTTAAAACATATATTTACTTAAATATTTGAAGAAACATGCAATGTTGTTTCTATTCGATTGCTATTATGTTTTTATTAAAAATAGTTATAGAAATATATGATAAAATTAAAAATATAAATTTTTATAAATATTAACATTAATTTGATATAAAACTAAAAATTCAAAACCTCTTGAAACTTTATTAAACATGCAGTTTTTAATATACCCAAGAAAAAAATTCTTAAATACACAAAAGTTTAATTAATAAAACAAGTTATATTGAAAGTTTAGAAAGAAATTAAAAAGCCAAAAAAGAAAAACGTTTTACGGAAGTATGTATATGTATAAGTTTAAAAGAACGAAGAAAGCATAAAATGGAATATTAGAAGGAAAAAAAGTTAGAGAAAAAGTTGTGCACTTGTTTGACTTGTCACAGGTAAGAAACTCAACGAAAAAGAAAACTAACCTGACAAGTGACCGTGATTTAAAAAGTTGGATAGATCAGTTAGTCCATCTGTAATTATTTAAGTGTTCAATACCATTGCAAGTGTAGGAAAGACTAAATAGACAGAACTTTGAACTTAAAAGTTTTTGTTTAGAAACTCAAAACCAAAACGATAAAGTAAACAAACAGAAAGGCGTGATGTGAAATGAAATGTAAGTGTAGAAAAAGAAGGTGTTTTTTATGAGTTGCAGCAAAGATAGTAGTGAAACTTTTATTTAACAAGAAGAGTTCGAAAAAAATGTTTTCATCGCTTTGGTATATAAATCAAAACTATAGAGATTTAAGGCTATAGCCCAAATATCAATTCCAGCATTCCCATTAGTACAAGACCTAAATGTATTTTATTGTTTTTCTAAAACTTAGATTTTTTAAAATAATTCTATACTCCACTTTAACTTTTATTTAACCACAAGCACACGCGTTAACCAGCATCATATTATTTAGTATTGTTTATCAAACATTTTACGTTGCTGACCAAATAACACAGCTGCATTGTGTGTTTGTAGGCATGAATTTATATTTTATTTTTTAAATTGTATTTTGTGGCAAATCAAATTACAATTTTAGTGTGATATATCGGTTAGATGTACACATTTACATGTTTTAGAAAAAAAAAAAATGACTAAAAATGTTTATGTACTTAATACATTTTTGTGCAAGCAAACAATTTTACCGCCAACAAAAATGTTAGTTACACTAAATATGCACAATTTCATAGAAATATTTTCATACATATATATCTTAACACATACCATCATTTGTCCATGCAAATGCTGCACATGATTTTATGTAGGACTATTTGCAAATGGGGGAGCCATGTCAACCTACTAAATTTACCACGTGATGATGACGATGATAGTGATGTCCATCAATGAAAATCAATGGTTTTGTGTTTCATTTATGGAAAAAAAATCAAAAAAACCGCACAAATAAAACCAAAGCACAAAGCATATACTGCACAAGCACAATTTCATGTTTATACCATTTTGCCAGAAGGTTTACACAGAAACAAAATTGAGAATCAATTTTGGTATTTAAATACCCTACAATAGATTTCACTATAAAAACGGCCACTTAAATAAAAATGTGGCAGAGAGTGGGAAATATATTTTGAAACTAAAGAAAATATAGCAATCAATGTATGAAACAAAAATATTCAAATATTTTTCAAATGTTGCTACAATAACCCAAAAAAACTTTTAAAATTTTTGGTAATGAATGTAATTATTTTATATATTACTTAGTAATGAGTTTGTATTAATTATCATCTTGATGGATCATCGAAAAAAATCACTGAAAACTACTGTACATCCGTATGTCAGTCAGTATAAGTATATTTGTATGCACCAATTTCTGTAGCTCATTTAAAATATAAAACAAAAAATAAGTAGATACATTTTCATAAACAAAGTAAAGTTTATGTTGGTTTTAAGCACTTATGGAACATTTTGTATGAGACATTTAAATTTCAATATACGAAATATATGTAACGCATTTATAGTTACATTCCTCAATGCCTTTAAGCTACATTCTCTATACAAAATATTTAAAATTGCAAAATAAAAGCCAAAAAATACAGAATGTTTTTATAACATTCTATGCAGTAACTTTATTAGCTGAGATTGCAAAATTTCAATGAAACTAGTCAAAAATAATAGACAATTTACATGTTTGTTCAACGAGGGAAAATAACGTTTGTTAGCTTGCCGTTGAAAAAAATTAAGTTGGTAAAATTTTAAGCTAGGGTTATTTTATGAATTTTGAGAATTTTTATAAATAAAACCTATGAAGGAGGTAAAGTCATTGATTTAATAAAAAACTTCAAAATAAATATGACAACAGTTCCGGTTGGCTTTGGGACCTCAAAATAGGACATCATCGACATTAAAACGGGTGTCATTTTTCCTAAAAATTACCAATATAATACTCGTAAGACATAAGTTATTTTCCGAATATTCGATCACCTTCCGAAATTTACTTTTATTTACAACACATGCTTTGATGGTGGATATATAAGATGGTGTAGCTGATTATGACATTTTTGTTTGTTATACTCTACATCTTTTAAGGGTTTGTGCTGATGTTTGTAGCATACAAAAATATTCGTCCTATACCCACCTTAAAGTATACCAAGTGGCTTAGAATCGATTAAGCTATGTGCGTCCGTCCGTCTAGCTGGCTGGGTGACCATGTAAACTTTGTGCGCAAGGTAAAGGCCGCAATTTTCAATATAATTGATTGATATTTTTCACACACGCTTCTAGTTAAAATCGGTAAATTATTTCGACTAGCCCCCATACAACCGTACCCCCAAATATGGCCTTTGGGCTTATAATTAATTTAAATGATCTATTATATCAACAAAAGTCGACAAGACTTAGTTTTATGGAACTTTAAATGACACTAGCGATTTTTGTAATGATCGAGCTTCATTTGACCCTAGCTCCATACAAACTCCCCTTAATGATCAAAATTCACTTATAAACACTTACAAATTCTACATTAATAACTTTGAAGTAGACTTAACTTCCCCTACCAACATTTAAAATAATAAAGTCATATATTCCCTTACTCCCCCTTGAGCGCTCTTGTAAAAAATCTCTTTTTTTGCCAAGAAAAAAGTAAAAATATTCCGAAATAAAGTTAAAAAACAAATAACTTTATTTTTTTTTAATGATCCCAATTTTTAACATACCGAATGTTGTGGGGAATCATATGGTCGGCTATCCCTGACTATACATTTATACTTGTTTTTATATTAAAAATAAATACAAAATTATTGTTTTATTTAGCACTGTAACCTATTTATTTTTTTGCATTGAACACTGTGCAACAGTCATATGTACAGGAAACTGTATATGTGTACAGGAAACTATGGACCATTAGAATTAACTCTGTGTACTCAGTTTTTCATAATCAGCTCTTATGCTCCTGTCATGACTTTAATTTTTAAACAACATAGGATTTCAAATGATAGAATACTAAATTTATATAAAATTAAATATTATTATCAAATGAAGTTGAGAACCTCTGCTTCAAAATAATATGATTTTTTTTAATTTTATTTCAATTAAAAAGTAACAGAAATCTTAAAGAAAATTTGAAACATAAAAGTAGTTTAAAGTTTTTATGTCGAAAATGAGACCCTTTTAAATTAAAATTTCTATGTGAGTCAAGTTAATATATAATACTGTACAGATTCCCAACTTCCATTTGATACCAATATTAGCATCATACAATACATACATATATGTAAATATTTTAAATATTCGTTTTAAGTCCTTTAAACTTTGAAGTCTTTTTATAAGGATATAAGAGCTGATTATAAAAATCAGAGTACGCAGAATTGCTATAAGTGAAATTTATTTTCAAATGCATACCAATTTTCCCATGTGTGAGAGCTTTTTTCCAAAATTGTAACGGAGTGGTGGTAACAAACTGATGTAAATGCTTGTTCAAGTACATATGTAGATAAAAATCAACAAAGTATGTATAGATTTTTGTATTCTTGTCTTCACTGACGTTTTCAATGCCAAATATTTGAAATCAAAGACAAGTTTAAATCATATCAATCATAGATTTTGGTTCGCATAAAACTTTCGACCTTGTTATGGCCAAGTAATAATAATGTTACTAAATATTCCAAACTTAAATATTTTCGCGTATTAATAGTAAATCCTCTGTTCAAAATTCACCTGAGGGCAATAAATAAAAATAACGTTTCTCAATTGTTCTATGAAAATATTTAGTTTTTATGTAAATTTATCCTAATGTTAAATATTAGTAAGTTAATTAGTTTGTCAGAATGATATACATATTTTTAATCAAATCCGAAGAAATAAAACGAGTTTTGTGAACTTTCTTACCAGTGCACTTACCTCTATAAAGCTAGAGAATATATACAATTGGTGAATCTTCTACCTTACAAACAGAATAACAACATCAATCATTTTGATGGCTATAAAAATATAAGAGGTATATTGATCCATATTCCATTTGTAAGTATATATTTTTTTAGGATTTTTATTAGACGATAAGGCCGCGTGAATGGATCCTTAAAGTCCTGAATATGTGATTAAGTTTTTCTTCGGTATGATAGTTTTTTTAGAAACTTTGGTAAGACAAAATAAATTTTAAGTGAGAATGTTAATTGTATGATCAATGAGTAGCTTAGTGTTGAAATCTTCTAAATAGAAGTAGACACTAAATTAATCTCCAGTTTCAGAATTATTATTTTTTTTTGTAAGAGTATTTGAACTAGGGAAACTAGTGACCCCATGGTAAATTTACCAGTAAATAACATTGCAAGTGGGTTCTGAGTTTACTATTGTGAATTATAGTTTTAGTTCTTAGTTGCTGTTGTTTTCGCCGTTGTTGAACTCCAGAGTTAGTCAGAGATAGAGTGTAAGTTTGAGCAATTATAAACAAATACTCAAGAAAATATTGCACTGCGTGTCTCAGTTCGTGTTGATTTACTTTACTTTATGTTTTCTTATTGATTCTTAATTTCCTTTTGGTTTGTTTTATAAAAGAACCTCTGTACGACTTCTTTATATCGTACAGATGTATGTGAGTTTCTGTGTAAGAGAATATTAAAGTATGTATGTGAGTTTCTGTGTAAGAGAATATTAAAGTTACCAAGTAAAATCCATTTTTTTGTTCATTGTTGCTTAAAACTATCTGGTATATTTTGAGAGAAATTTTCTTTCTAGTGAGATATGGACATTTCAAAAATGTCGTACACATTTCAAGTGATAAAAAATTATAAAAAAATAAATATATTAAATTTTGTTAATAGGCGTTACGAATAGCTTTTTTTAGCTTTTTAAACAAAAAAATTATATATAGTCGTATGAAATCCAAAAAGCCCTTACATTGAACAAATTTTTCAGTTCGTTTTACTTACGGAGATATGGAACTTACGCCCTTGAGAATTAGTTTTTTTCTGAAAAAAGGGCGTAAGTTACATTAAAAAATAGTAACTTAATTCCAATCGGTTTTTGTTGGTCAAATAGGCCGAAACATGGAAGGTATAAGGCTTCTTTGTTTACGTAAACATTTACGAAAATAGGAATTTTTCTTTGAAACAAATCTAAACCTGGTAAAGTAAACTGTAAATCGCAAGGATTCTCTAAAAGTGTAATTTTTGTTTTATTAAATGTCAACTTAGAACATTTTACAATTTCGAAGTTAAAAATTCAAAAGAATATTGAAATTTTGATACGGTGCATCATAATCAATCAAAAAGTCGATTTTGACTTTTTCGTAACTTAGCTTCTTTTGGATTTCATATGACGATATATTTGTTATTTGTATTTCGAAATTAGGTTCGCAGTTCTCAATTTTCTCAAATTAACTGATATAAATTCATGTTTCTGTTATGTTTGGGTATTAAATTTTAGTACTGGTAAAAATTGCAGACTTAATCTTAATTCATATCAAGATCATTTGACATAAAAAACAATTATTAAAGTTATAGCCCTAATGAATAATTTTGCCAAAGAATGTGTGCATTCTATAGCTTTGCTTTGAACCAACTGCCTAAGTATACATACGTCTCTTTGTATATCTCTGTGTGCATGTTGAGCATATTTTCAAACAGATATATTTGCTTAACTGTATGGGAATGTTGCGTGTGTCATTCGTTTTATGTAGATTTGCATTCAATTTAACAACGTACAGTGTTTTGATTTTATATAAAATTGCCCAAAAATGGAAGAAATTTTCTTTAGTAGAAAAGAAAAAGTTTTGTTCTTATTAAGGCAATTTCAGAAAGTCCCCATAAAAATTTTATTAAAAACACACATAATTATATTGATTATCTAACAATCGTGATGAAGCTTAATAAAAGTCAGTATTGACTACCATTTTTTTGGGTTTGATAAAAATCGGACCATGTTTGACCTTAGCTCCATATAAATATCGTTATTTCTAATTTAAGTGTGCTTGTAATTATAATAATAGTAAAATAATAATATTTGTCATATGGTCTAATAGACGTGTTCTCTTTTAAGATACCAAAAAAAAAAAAAAAAATGAATTTAAATTTCCACATAATATTCTTTTTTGGTACAGATCGTAACATTGTGCAACGCTACCAAAATTTTTTGAACTTTTGTTTGCATGTTCTCTCTTTATTACTTGGACTAGTTAAAAAAAACAATTATTTGTGTATGAAGGAAAAATCTTATTTGCATAGCAAATCGTTTATGTGTTTTCCCTATTTTTTATTTTTCTGTGAAATGATGTTTGTTTTTTGCTGGTTGGCCTTTTATTGCACAAAAGAAGGAAAAATATTTTATAGCTGGAAAAAACAACTGCAGTAATTTGGTATTTCTACCCATACAAAATAAAAATTGCAAAGTTTTGCATTTAAATAGTTTTCACTTTGCTGCAATTTAAATCTATAATTTAAATAATTTTTTTTTCTACAAAGACTTAATAACATTGTTTCTTTCATCAAAGCAATAACAACAAAAGCATTGAAATAATTAAAATATAAGTATGAAATACACACATATGTATGTATGTACATACAGATACAATTAAAAATAAGAAATAAGTTTTTCGCTCTTCTAGCTATCTTTTAAACTGAAGTTTGATGTATATAAAATCAATAAAAATAGAGGTAAACAAAGCTTATATGTACATTCATTACTTAAACGCTCATTTTATAAAGATCAGTCCATATAAGATAAACTTCAAAAATTACTTTAGTCTTTATTGCTAGCTTAAACATATAGTTAAAGTGATGAAATTCTACATTAAAGAGTATTTATAGGAACGTAAACATTACTTCCGAATTTCATCGGTCCATAATAGCCATATAGTCCATAGATACTTAGTTACTCTATGGGATTGCCTTAAAAAATAACTTTAACGCTCATTATTGGTTTGGAAATCGACGTAAAAAAATTATGGGGATCGGTCCATAATTAACAATATTATCCATAAAAGACTCTCTTAGCTACAAAGACAACTCTCTTTACTAAACTTTATGAACATCAGTGTATAATTGACCATAACACCGAATATTGCAATATAACATTCAATCTTATTTTAAATTATAGTCATATTTATGATCGAAAATATCGGATAGACTGACATTACACTATTGGCAAGAGGGTATTGTTGTCATAGAGAGTGTAATATACATTTATTGTACTGTATCTTTAGCATATATAAAAAAATTGGAACATATATGTATACATGTATATAGTGCTATGAAAAAATATATTATAGAAAACTTCTACTACAGAAAAAGTGCTTTTTGTTAAGCATCCTTCTTTAGAAGTGATGGAAAAATATTTAAAAATCATAATGGACTTTTGGAGCTTGCACGAGTTTTGGGAACCTAACAATTAACTCAGAAAATCCAGTAATATAAAATATACGTCTTAATTTACACACTTTTTATCAGATTTATTCATTGTTGGCCCGACTTTTAGTAATTTGTTTGATAATTTTTTAAATTAAAAAAAATATATATATAATTTGAAAAAATTATTGACATTTTATTCCTGAATTACAAACTTACGGATCTGAATTTATCACTCATTTCTTACATTCCTCTTATACTTTTCCGAAAAACTCTTGGAAGTGTGTGTGATAAAAATTACATCTATTCAACAATTTTTAATATTTTTATGACAGAAATCCATTGTTACAGACTTGCGAGGAAGACCAGTAAAATGTTTTGTATACAAAATAACTACATCCCTAAATAGTTAATTTTGCTTTAACCATTTTTTGAAAATTTGACGTCCTAGATTTTTGTAAATATTTTTTTTTTTTGGATTTAGAGGGCTAAAATAAAGAAATTTATATAGGTTTTATATTGTGGTAAATTAGTATTATAAATAAAATATTTTTTTTTTCGAATTAAAAAAAATAATAATTATGAAGTTCTTGATTTTAAATGTTTAATTTTTAATTGATTTCATTGAAATAAAATGTCACTGCTGTCTTTAAAACCATTACACCCAAATTAAGGTATTACCTTACTAAATATCATATGTGCTATTTTAAATTACTGTCGATCTAACTGTTTTACATGGTGTAATATACACATTTCACATTCATTTTCCTGTATATCCTTTTAGTCCCTTTTTGTATGCTTAATAAATTCCATATAATACGCTTTGGTTTTTAAAGTTGCACTGCTAGGGGAAAAGAGTTTTTATTTTAATGCCATAATTCTCTTTAATTGCACTTTTGGTTTAACTTAAAAAAATATATATATATGTATATACACATATATATTTTTTTTGATTTTCATTTCGTTTCATTTTTTATGTTTAAACAAGTATGAAAGGTCTTATGCTACATTATGCAATGGATATTTATTCTTAATCCTTGGTTTTTTGTTTTTTTATATTTTTATTTATCTTCACTTTGCATACAATAAGGAAACAATTCTTGCTATTTCTGTTGGTCGTTTGCTTGTACTGTTTCTTTGTTTTTGCATTTCGATATCGATAATTTTAATTGTGGTTTTTCGCTTCCTATTTTAAATAAGTATAAACATCTACATATACATATGTTCACATTGCTGAAAGTTATTTCGGTATCAGTGTTTGTGTAAAGGGATTTAAATAATTATATACTAGGGTGAACCCCTTAACTTTAGTAAATGCTTTTAAATAAACATGTGTTAATATTAAAAAAAATTAAAAATATCTTTGAAAAGCAATAGAATCACCTGTGAAAAATTCCGTGCAAATTGAGCACTCGAATGTATGTATGTATATTCGTTATTACTAAATTCTTATGTTTTTAATATCTTTTTTATTGCTACTTATTCGTATTTAACAATGAAGGCAATAATTTAAAAAAATAAATATGTGGTTGAAAATGAAATTAAAACAAAAACAAACAAGTTGTACAAATACATATGTACATAAAATTAAAATTAATAAAAACTTAAATAAATTTATTAAATAATCGAAGTTAAAATGTTCAGCTACTTACCATTTGATGACGTTGAAAATACAAAACTTTGTGAGTAATCACTCCAACCATAACGATTCCTACGAAATGAAAGCAAACAAAATACATTGAATTAAATAATGTATATACATGTATATGCATGTATATATGTTTGAAGGTATGTAAGAAGATAAGAGAAAAAGCATAAAATGTGATAGATACTTGGTTATATGGTGATTTTATTTAAAGTTTCATTTGTTTTAAAACTCAGAAATGTGTGACTATTTTGTTATGAATATATCTTTAAGCACTATATACGAAGAACTAAATTCTAAAAAAAATTACTTGTGTTAATTTTTCATTTTAATATCACAATTTTTAAACAATTACTTTTGAAAATAATATGATTAAACAAAAAAGGAGTTTTATATGTAGGTGATTGGATTAATTATAAAATATTTATTTTTTTACATACAACACTCCACTAAATCTGCGATTTTTTGTTATTATTAGTTTTCTACTTCTAATATATTTACCCCAATTTTTATCCCTCTTTGTTCATTAGCAACTTAAGTAATTTTTAAAGAATTTTATACGGTAAATATATGTACGTATATTAATTTAATTTTGTAACAGAAATATCATCATGTAATTTTAAAATGTTTGCCACCATAAACAAAAACAACACAATATTCTAAACTTTAACTTGATTTTAACCCCAATCCTAAAAATACTTAATGACAGCAAATACATAAAAGAGAAGTAAACTGAAGCAAAAATGACTAAAACATTTTAAAATGTATAACAAATTACTATGAACAACAGCAGTGGTATTAATAGAGTAAGAAAAACTATGGTACTTACCTCGCTTGAACTGTAGCTTCATAATGTTGATCTGGATCTAAACCGCGTATCATATAGCTCATACCCTGTGTATAATGATGTGATGTAGGTATGGCGGGTAAGACAACGTCACGCCAGTCATTCCGACCCCAATGTATAACATTACCGGCACCATAGCTGCCATAACCGCCACTGTTGCCCATGCTATTCATGCTGTTAATACCACCTAAACGATAATTGTGCGCATTCACACCCATCATACTACTGCTGCCACCGTACATTTGCAAAACTGACGACGATGACGATGAATGCGAATCAATAGAGTTATCGACCTCTTGTCCTTGTTGCAACCTTCGGAAGGATAATTTGTATTCTTCAATGGGTGTATGAGATTCTACAGTCCAAGAAATATTGTATCTAAAAATAAAAGAAAAATTGTGAAAATAACAAAAACACATGGCATTGTATTAATAAAATGTTATGTTGCAAGTTGCACAAATATTTTAACATTACATTCTTGAATGACAATATATGTATGTATGTACTAAGTATATAGTGTTGTGTGCATGGGTGAATTTTGTCTATTTTTATACATAGTAAATGTTATTTTTGTTTTTCTTTCTTTTTCTAGTTTTTAGTTTTATTTAAACTGACTTGAGTGAGTCACATTGCAGCAAATGTTGAATTAATAAAGTTGCCATTACTTTACTCATACCACCCCCAGCCAATGACAATGACTGAGGACACCAAGTACAAGTAAGTAAACCTTGTATATATATATATATATATATATATATTATATATATATATATTAATATATATATATTATATTATAATATATATTATATATATATATATATATATATTTATATATATATATATATATATATATATATATATATATATATATATATATATATATATATATAATATATATATATATATATATATATATATTATATATATATATATATATATATATTATATATTTATATATATATATATATATATATATATTTTTTTTTTTTTTTGTGTTTTTGTTTAGAAACGTCTTAGTTTTTTTTAACTGAGTTTAGTTACCAGTGAACAATGGACTGGTGGCTGGTTAGAAAAAAATAAATACTGAAAGAACGACGTAATGAAGAAACCATCTAATGCTTTTGTTGTGCTTTACTTTATTGTTAAAGTCATCAAGTGGAAAAAATAAACTGAAAAAATATCTATTGAAGTTAAGAGGGTTGGTATTAATGGTTTAGCAAATATTTGAAATATAAAAAAATAATCAATGTTTAAATTTCTGCTTAATTGATGGCATTGCAGAAATTTAAGTTTTATTTCTATAGCATATTAATATTTGCTTGCATACTTTTGAATGTTTGTAATTAAAAATATACGCATGTATGAGTGATATGTATCTTTATTACTATTCATTATTACACATACGCTTTTCAATAATTTGAAAAATAATTAATACATATTTTATGCAATTTTTGTTTATAAACTATGTTGTGATTACATAATATATGTAAATTTTTAATACATCTTAAATGAAGTGCATTACTTTTATAATATTATAAGACCACTGAATGATGCGGTGACTCAAATTTCTTACTAAAAACCATTAGTATGAATTTTATCGTAATAATAATGTTTATGAGTATGTATTAATTGAGGTAAATCAATGTTTTCGTAGAGGTTTTATATTGCAACAGGGATCAATTAAAACTATTTTACATGATTTGAAAATGATAATGATTCTAATATTCTAAAGAAAGAGATTTTTTCATGAATTTTAGTTAAATTTACTGACAAATAACTTATTTTCTCCTAACAGACAATTTCAGAGAAATTTTGATTTATATATGCTAACACTACGTTAATACGTTAAAGTAATTTCCTAAAAGCTTGATAGCTTATAGAATCCAATAGAAATAGAATCTAAATTATCTATTGTAGGTAAGAAAAATTAATTGTTTAGATGTGGTAGGTCAACGGAATGCTGTATAATTATAATCCAGTTTTAAGTTTTAAAAAAATTGTCTGAAGAAGACTTTATGTTAAGATAAGGGTACGATATTTTCCAAATATTATAATATATGTATTAACAACATGCATAAATTTCTAAAGTTTATGGTGGGTCAACTATAGTTAACTTATGTTTTTAAAAATTTGTTTATAGTTAGTACCCGAGTTAAAAACATAAAAGTATTTTGTGTGAATAATTTTTTTAATTTTATAAAAATTGGCTTAATACGTTTTAATAAAAATAAATTTTCCGTTTTTAAATTTTCACTTCAGTAAAATAGCAAGCATTTTTTTTGAATACGTGGTAAAAAGTGCCAAAAACAATTTTCTCCCTTTTACTTCCAAAACACATCAAATAGAAGTACGAAATAAATAAGTATCTCATAGTTTTAAAAGACGTGTCAAATATATGTACTAATTAATTTTTATTAGTATTTAAATATTTTCTTATATCAGTTTTAACCGTTTTTTCTACAAATACCTGCCTAGTGTATTTACATAACCAAAAAGACAACAACTGTAAAAAATTCTACATAAAATTCAATATTCTCCTTCCTTTTACATTTTATTTGCTAGATAATGAAAACTTAATCTATTAACTAGTTTTTATCTTTATATTATGTATAAAATTACATTTTTTCATCTTTTATATATAATCAACATGTCAATATAAAATATCTATAAAATTAACAAATATTGTAATATAAACAAAGTTTAGTGTTGTCTTCGATAGTTTTTATTCACATATAAAAAAGTCTATAAAATTCATCAGAATATTTACAAAAAATATACATATAAGTATAACAAAAAAAGTTTTATTATGACATAAAAACGATTATTAACAATTGATGATAAACTCATCTAAATAGAAATGTAATACACTTATGAATGGCAAATATATAAATACGTATTTTTTACAATAATAATGACAAAAAAAGAAAGAAAATGATTGTATTTTTTTCTGTTAGTAGATAAAAAAGGAAATATGGCGCCGTTGATGTGTAGTTGAAATTTAACAATAAAAATGAATTCTAAGTAAAATTATATGTTTGTGTGGGTTCGTCTATGTATTTGTTAGTATTAAGTATCTTCTTAAAGTCATTTAGCTTCCGGTTAACAATAAAAAGTATTCTTTTCCGTAGTTTTCTTTTTAGCTTCGTCTTAAAACTTCTTCAAAGGATAAGACATTGTTAAGAGTTAAAAAGCAAAAAAAAATATTTTTTTCTTTTAACAATTTCTTCATCTTAAATTACTTGTATTTACTATTTCTTGTAGTAATTCTTGTGTCATAGCTGTTACATAAGATTTTTTGTAATAAAAATGGAGATACAAAAATTAAACTGCAGTCTAGGGTTCAAGAGTTAGTACACTGTATGAATATAATAATGTTGTCAACAGTTATTTATTAATTTTTACTTCTCCTCTTCTCAATTACTATTATTAACATAAAAAAGGATAACAAAGAAAACTTTTATTACTTAAATTACACTTACTAAGACAAAACAATATTTTATTTATTTTATATTTTTAAGTTATATTTTGGATTTAAATGTTTTTTCTAGATTTTTAAATTAATTTCGTTTCTTAAGGAAATTTAAAATTTGTTCTTTCTTATTTTGTTAATATACTGTGGGAGTAAAGTGGAGAAAACAGTATATATTTTATTATTTAAAATAAATTATCGATTACACAAGTTTACAAATAAATATTTATTGTTTGCTCTTTGAATGAAACATATATTTTTGGGTTCTGGCGGTCAATTAATAATTTTTATTTTTTGTCCTATACATCGAAATTTTGAAATAAAGTAGAGATGAAAAAATATTTGAAAATGAGAATGATTTTTGGGTGCTTGCACCTGTTTTAGGAACCTAAATTCAATAATATAAAATTTAAGTCTTCATTAACCGATTTTTTATCAGATTTCTTTATTTTTGGCCCGATTTATAGTAATTTTTGTTGATATTTTTTTTAAATAATAAAAAATTCAAAAAAATTATTGACATTTTATTCCTGAATTACATACTTATTGATCTGGGTATATCCCTCATAGTTCACTTATTACATTACCACTTATACTTTTTCCGAAAAGCGCTTGGAAGTGTGAGTGATAAAAATGACTTGTATTCACCAAGACTTAAGATTATTGCAATGTGATTTTTAATATTTGTTAAGGAGTTGTAAGGAAGTCCAGTAAAATTGTTTGTATAAAAAATAAATACATTATGAATAATTAAAACATTTGAAATCTTATAACGAATAAAGAAATCTATATAGGTTTAATGCCATTGCCAAAATCGTTGTAAACTAGAGTTATTTCTCTTAAATAATGGTTAAGTTAAGTTTAAAGTTAAAAAATATATGAGAAATTTAAAACTGCATTTTTTCTTTCAAAACGTTGCAAATTTTGTCCCACTGTAATTATTCTGTTGCAATAATGGGTTTTGTCAACTTGAGTTTCATTCAATCTTTTGTTAGTCATACTTATAGTTTTCCCATCAATTGTTGTTTTTTAACATTCATACGTTCACATGTCTGCGATATTGTTTTTTTATACCCTTCATCTTCGTGAGAAGGGTATATATAAGTTTGTCATTCCGTTTGTAATTTCTATAATATAATTTTCCGACCCTATAAAGTATATATATTCTGGATCCTTATAGGTAGCGGAGATGATTAAGCCATGTCTGTCTGCCTGTCCGTCTGTCTGTCTGTCTGTATGTTTGTTGAAATCAGTTTTTAGAAGACCCCAGATATCTGCGAGATCCGAATCTTCCATAATTCTATCAGACATACGACCGGCAAGAACGCTATTTAAAATCAGCAAAATCGGTCCATAAATAACGGAGATATGAGCAAAAAACCGAGACAACCTCTGAAAATTTCATATAAAATTTAGATTTTTTATTCATGCTCAGACAGAAACTGCAAAAAACAAAAACAAAATACATAACAATACGGTAAATATTATTATTGTAATTTGTTTATAAAAGCAAAGCAGAGCAAGAGCAGCAGAGCAAGAGTAGCAGAGCGAGAGCAGCACTAATGTTTTGTTATTGGCTAGAAATATGAAATTAAGTATGTAGAGCCTGGATTAAGTGAGAACCTATAAAAGGGGACTTTCTGGTACTTTTTCGTTCTTCAAAAGGTATTTTTTGAAATTTCTATAATATTGAACCTAGAAACATGAAATTAAGTATGCATGGCCCGGATTAAGTGAGGACCCAAACAAGAGGAGTTTTTGGTACTTTTTCGTTTTTCAAAAGGTACTTTTTGCAATTTCTACAATATTGAACCTAGAAACATGTAATTAAGTATGTATGGCCCGGATTAAGTGAGGACCCATAAAAGGGGACTTTTTCGTTGTTCAAAAGGTACTTTTTGCAATTTCTACAATATTGAACCTAGAAACATGTAATTAAGTATGTATGGCCTGGATTAAGTGAGGACCCATAAAAGGGGACTTTTTGGTACTTTTTCGTTCTTCAAAAGGTACTTTTTGCAATTTCTACAATATTGAACCTAGAAACATGTAATTAAGTATGTATGGCCCGGATTAAGTGAGGACCCTTACAAGGGGACTTTTTGGTACTTTTTCGTTTTTCAAAAGGTACTTTTTGCAATTTCTACGATATTAAACCTAGAAACATGTAATTAAGTAATTATGGCCAGGATTAAGTGAGGACCCATGAAAGGGTACTTTTTGGTACTTTTTCATTCTTCAAAAGGTACTTTTTGAAATTTCTATAATATTGAACCTAGAAACATGTTATTAAGTTCGTATATCTCGGATTAAGTGAGAACCAGTAAAAGGGGACTTCTTGGTACTTTTTCGTTCTTCAAAAGGTACTTTTTACAATTTCTACAATATTGAACCTAGGAACATGTAATTCAGTTTGTATGGCCCGGATTAACTGAGGACCCATAGATGGGGACTTTTTGGTACTTTTTCGTTCTTCAAAAGGTACAAAATGCTTTAAACACATCATGGTGAAGGGTATATAAGATTCGGCACAGCCGAATATAGAACTCTTACTTGTTTTTTTCTCAATTTTTGTCTCACTTATTTTCAAGAACTAATCCAATTTAAAATTTTATTTGTCAAGTATGTTAGTAGAAAGTATTAAGTATTTGTCTATCTGTGAAAAACTCATATATATGCGTACGCTTGAGGCATTCGGATTCACTTGAAAGTATTAATAGTTGAATAGAAAAAGTAAATAAAGAAAAATTGAAAAAAAAACACACTAAAATGTTTTTAAGACAATTTTGTTTGCTTAGAAAATTTTCATTGTCCTGCAGGGTATTCTTAAAATATTAAAGTTCTTTTGTATTTTTTTAGTGATTTAGTCGTAAGTGTTCAAAAAAAGAAAACATTTACTATTTAAAAGTTTATTTAAAAATTTAGTTTTATTTATTGTTATTTTTATAGAGAAAAAATAAATAAATATTTATACAAAAAGAAATGTTGTTTAAGATGTTATTCGAATGTTGTTTTAGTTTTAGATTTTTATTGTTGTATTATTATGTTCAATTAAAGGCTTTAATTGCTTGAAAAAAATTTCAAAAGTCACTGAAAGTTTAATAGCTTCTATTGAAAATATAAAGAAAACAATACTATATATTAATTTGTACTTAGTTAAATAAACCATATAAGTACTATTCGTTTAACGGCACGTTTATAATCTCTTACAGCATAAACAATGATTTATATTTATTATATTTAAAGTGTCATCTTTGGCACGAAGATATCTACGTTCCTATAAATGTTGGTTATATTTCATATTATAACTTTATTCTTATTTTTAAGCTAGCAATAAGTGTTATAGCTATTTTTTTAATAAAATATAGTTTTTGGCACATATAAAGCTTAACAATGGGTATACTTATATTTTTAAAACAGTTATAACTATTAAAGCTGTACCACTTATATAGAGGTTATGCGAAAACGTTTGAGTGAAAGTTTAACCCTCTGGTCTTATCGATCTTTCAATAGATGGAAGGGCTGACATTGACCAATATTTTTAAAAGAGCTGCTTTTTGTTTTAAAGCTTAATGCCGAAGTCTTTATATTTAAAATAATTTTATATAACAATTATTTATTTATTCGTCAATCATATCTGGTTCATCATTAGATTCTAAAACAGTATTCCTGCTTGTCTATTAAAAACTTTATAGATTATAACTAGCTCAAGTTGTACAATATTTAATTAGAATCAGAAGTAAATATTTTCGATATTAAAAAATTGTTACTTTCTGATCCTACTTGTATTTTTAGAGATTGTTTATTATGCCCCTTATTCTATTTACAAAGCCTATAATCTACTCCAAAATGCTCTAATTAATCTTATGTAAAATTTCGTTGCATTAAATCCAGTAACTAATTTTATATCGACATTTTTCCGAAGTAATTTGCATGGATTCAAAGTTGGGTGACACAAATAACACTTAACACTTTTGGTGAGAACCCATATAAAATGCATTCTAATTAATTGATATAAAGTATATGTTTTATAATATCAGATCATAGTCAGTTTCACCATATGCGTACGTACGTTTATTATATGTATGTATCATACTTTGTCTTAAAATACCTGCAGACTAACGAACAAACACTCACATACTTCATGATTTAAACAAGTTATATTTATTCTCCCACATACAATACTATATTACCACCTTTCTTAATATGATCATGAGTGTTATACAATACTATTATATTGTACTCGTGCTTATTTTCAATTCCATTGTATTGTAGAAGAATATTAAAAAGAAAAACATGTGGATGAATATCAGTGATGTCTGTTCCATACCCTTACAACACTTGGGATGGTTTATAATGAAATTGTCTGTCTGTCTTTTTCTGCTGTTGTGCCATTGTTTGCACAAAAAAATTATATAAAGTATAAAATTACGTTGGCTTTTTTCGGTTGAATGCATGAAGTATGCTATTGATAAAATTGGTAGTTGATTATATACATGTATAAGTAAAGAAGATGTTAAAAACAAGTTAACAATACATTTGCACAGACAGATAGACTCATATACATGCGTATGTATGTTTCCTACGATTATACGTTAATATTATTGTTATTATTTTCACTGCTGCATCTATGTTAGTGATATGTTTCCCTATATAATATTTTTAGTGCTATGGTATTTACCGCTTTTACAAGTTATCACATATTTTTTGCTGCCAACAATACCATTAGGTTGGTATTACATTTTTCGTTTGGACAAAGATATGTTATCGGAATGTTGATAACATTTCTTAAGTATATCTAATATTTTTCCTTATTTCTTATTATATATACTATTGTTATTAGTTTATTAAAAAGTAAAAGGTATCACAAACAGCAACATGTTTAAAACAGGTACATGATTAAAATGGTTATTGAATTTGAAAAGAATATTTTTAAATATTTTTCTTAACAAATTAAAGAAATTTCTATTATTTGAATAAATGTATAGCAAAAAAATAAAAATAAAAAATAATGGTGATTTCAAATCGGTAGTCCTTCTTAAAAGAAAGTTTCAATAAAAAGTATGCTATAACCAATTAGATGTTAGTAGTTTTATTTATTTTTCTCTTCTTTATTCTTTTGATTGCCACGGAAAAATATTTAATTAAAATAAAAAACTTTCCCATATTCAATAAAGTTCATTGACTCATCTGTATTTCCACTTCAATATTATTTTATTAATTCCCAAGCTACTAGTAGTATTGGTTATACATAAGGGAGTCCCATGAACATTAATTTGGAAATAAAATATTTATTAATGAACTTAATACGAGAAAAATAATAAATATTAAAAAAAAAAAATTGCCTAACAACGTGTTGCAATGATTGAAAATGTTGACATTAGAACTTGTTCAACAACAATTCTCTGAGATATTTTCTTAACTAAAACTCTAAAATTAACCAAACCAAATGTCATGCAATTTTTTAAATATTTTTCTGTATGATATAAAAATTAAGACAATTTTGACACTTATTTCTATAAAAAGCTAAAATAATTTGCCTCTCAAACTCACAAAAAAAAATTTGTGGACTAAAAATACCGTAAAGCAATTCTACAATTATTTTTTCCATAATCAACTAAAAATTATGGAATTATGAAAAGTTTTAAAAATTTGGGCATTGAGGCCCAAAAAAATAATTTAAAAAAAATAATTTAAATATTTCTCGTATTTAGTACATTAAAATGCAAAATCAAACGGAGTTATTTCAACATGATAACCATAAAAAATAGTTGCACTGGACACTCTATTATACATATTGCCAATTTAATTTTTTAACTTTTGGGATTGAAAAATAAAATGTGGGTTATTTTTCAATATGTTTTTCCCGATTATATAAGGTGAGTTCAGTGTGAATGGTTGTTGATTTTATTTGAAGTTTGAAAATTAAAATTAATAAAACTAAAACATTTCTATAAAGGTTTTATTTTGTGTGAAATTCTTTTTTAAACATTTTGGTAAGTGCTTTGCATTTAAATGTTTGAGTGGAATGTTAATATGAAATCATAAAAATTTTTATATTTATTATTTTATTGAAATATTGTTGTTATTTCATTTTAAAAAGTAATAATATAGTAATTTATTAAAACGATACATTCAGTAAAGGACATCATGTAAAGAAGGTTTTAAGGTAATTAAAAATAACTAAATGAAACAAGAATAGTCGATCATGTGATTCCTTATGCGAGTATGTTTAAAAAATTTTAATTATTTTTTTTAATAATTAAGCATATAACATGTTTTTTTTACTTTAATTCCAGAATATTTTTATTTTTTATTAAAAAAGAGATTTAATATAAGAGCGGTAATGGTAAATATGGGCCTATTCTTATAAATTTTGGTAGAGTTTTAAGATATTATGCAGAATTTCATCGTGCGTTTAATGTTTATAAGTGAATTTTAACCTTCAGGTTATTTTCTGAAGGGAAGCTTATATGAGAGCTAGGTCCTATCTTTACGAAAGTAAGTTTTGCCGATATATTCCGAAAGTCATATTCATAAGGTACAGTTGTATGGAGGATAGGCGAAATAATTGACCAATTTTAGGTAGTAGGACCAATATTTTCTTATTTATACCTACTATATTACATAATTCCAAAACAATCTAGAAATGTTTACTATTCTTTCCCCCAGTATATTTGAATGTATGTATTAATAAGTTTTTTTGTGCTGCTTATTTTTAAACATACTTTATACTTTGTTGTGAATTCTAAGACAAGAAGACGAGCAAAAAAAATCTAGATTATATTTCTGTATTTAAAAAAAGTTATTTGGCACTATTATAAGGATCAAAAGTGACCCCTTTTGTAATATTAATATTTATTAATTGAAAAATTTTACTAATTATTATAGTTTAAAAGTCTTCTAATATTTATGTACTGTATTATATTTTTGGCACTTAGCAATTACTAACATAAAGTTGAGCAAAGTTGTTGACAATTTATTTCATGTATCGAAAATTAGACTTGTATTTGCTAACACAGCTTAATGAAATACTCTCATGTATATGTATGTATTAATATAAAGAGATATATGTATTTACATGTATCTGTGTAGAGCATTATTGACATAAGATTGAATGTTTACGAAATAAATACAGACATAAACATTTAAAAATACATACTATATATGTATTTCGCTTTAATTAGTAAGAAATTTGTAGATTTCACTTTTACACGTACATTTATATTTTTCCAGAATATATTGCCAGTATACATATATATTACTATATGTATACATATATGTATAGTTCTTTGTGTTATGCTGTATTTTATGTATGTACTTGTTAATCTCATGGTTTGTTAAATCGCTACAAATATTTCTACCATAACTTGACCTACTTACCTGTCCTTATACTGACTGATTGGTGGTGAATTGAAAACAGCTACATTGGGTTTACCGCTCAACTGTAAAGTTTTACGTGACTTGCCAAGTTGATTTTCAGCAACACACGAATAATTACCAAAATCTTGTGGATGCACTTTTCGTATAATCAAGGTATGACGTGAGCCACGATTTTCCATAATATGACGTTCGGTGGTATCCAATTGCATGGTATCCTTAAACCATATAACCTAAATTTCATCATCAAAATCACATGAGTACAAATTCGTTGGGAAAAAAAGTATAAAACAAAAGGAAAAGAAAACTTATAGTTATGTATATAGGAATGTATATAAATAATTAGAGATTTGACGTATAAATTATATAACAGATGTGCTTTATAAATTTTGTGGTAAACCTATTAAATTATTTCGTATCTTTTTTTTTAACAGTTGCAAATTTAAAGTAGAAGTACATTTTCAGAATTATATAATACCGTAATGACAGACGAATGTTATTCAATGGTATCAAAAAAATTTTAATTAGAACATATCACTAGTTTATGTTATATAATGGAAATAAGTAATTATAAGCATTTTATTATAAGTAATTCAGAATATTGTTGAGTTATTCTTTAAGTATTTAAAAATCATAAATGTCAATTTTAATTTATTCTAGATAATAACAATATCCCATGAAAAACTTACATTTAAAAGTAATGAGTTAAAACTAGTTAAAATATTAATAAAATCTCTTTTCACTACTTCCTTATTAGCATTTAAGTATTTCTACACTTGCTTGCAAATAGGAAGTTAGAGATGTACTTGAGAAGTTGTTGAGTAAGTTGTTTTGTTTTCAATAATAAAAAGAGCTATCGAGAATATGAATTAGAGACATCGGTTTGTTATTCAAATGTTCTACTCACTACACCACAAATTTAATTTTGTTTCTTTTTGTGAAACAAAATTCTTAAATCTCAATTAAATGAAAGAGAGTCATTGTTAGAGTATTTCGAAGTAATTCGGATGGTAAATAATTATCACTGAAAAGTAAGTAGTTATGTAACATCTAAAATATTATAATAACTTTTAGCCAATGAATTCCTTTATGATCGATCGATAATTGTCAATTTCTGCGACATGAGAACGTGTTTTATGTTTAATCTTGGTACTGGACTTTACTTAATAATTATAACTCATTAATTTACCCACAGTTTTGTGTTATGAAATTTAACTTTTTATGGTTTAAAATAAAATCAATGAAATCAGTGAACTTCTGTTATCAATATCTTGAACTTTAATTAAAGTTTTTTTAAGATTTTCTAGAAAGCTTCTACTGTACTTTGCTAATATATTGTGATTCTTTTACTTCTCTTTTAGGGATAGTAGGGTATACAAATACCAATACAAACCTGATTTTGATGAAATTTTTTCGAAAAAAGGAAACAATAAAAATTCAAACATATTACATTTAGAGAATTTGACGTATGATATATCAAGAAAAAAAAAACGAAACAGATAATGAAATTAAGACAACATGTGACACATGTTATAAAATATAAATTTTTTTTACAAATTTAATTCAAGGATGAACGAAACATCAACAATTTATTTGTATAGTCGTTTACGTTGATAGAATAGGACATACAAGGATTAATAATAACAAAAAGAGCAACAGCAGCAGGTGTACATTTATTTTTTTGAACAAAAAAGGAGGAAAACATTAAATAAAATAACGACAAAACAAATAGATACAAATATATGGAAAATAAACAAATAGAGAGAAAAATAAATTTGTGGCAAACGGATTTGCAAACAAAAAAAACACAATGCAATAACAACAAAACAAACGTCACAAAATAAATTTGAAACGCAAATAAAAATAGAACAAATAAAATAGACAATTGAGGCCACAAATGCAGTGGTTGGGCGATTGTGACAAACAAATGTGAAGTCGTGGTTGAGATGTTGGGTGGTATGGATGTCGCAATCGTATACAAGTGAGAACAAAGGTAGAGTGATGTTATTCATATTTAGTTGATTGCCATTTCCAAAAATGATAAAATTCATTTTTTTAGTTTTCAAAGTAAAACAATGTTGTTTTCATCATCATGATTGGCATTGTTATTATTATCATTTGTTGTTGTTGTTGTTATTTTATTAAATATATTTTTAAATTTTTTTGGTTTTCATTGTTGTCCATGTATGTTTTTGTTTTATGCCATATTTTGTCATGTGTATAAACATCAACCATTTTTAGCAACATGAATGGTCATGTGTGCATAAAACAGGAAACAAAGCGGCAAAAGCAAGAGACCGCCATAATCATACAAAACAAAAAAACACATACGTTTATTTTTCAATGTTTGTTTACGTTTTTACGTGACATTTTTCCATCCGAAATGTGTCAAAAAATCCATGTTTTTTTGTTGACGTTTGCAGTTTTTGGTTATTATTATTTTATTTGTTAGTTTTTTTTAAGGAGAAAATAATTTATCACACACATGGAGATAGATAAATTTATTTTAAGATTTTATTTTTGGTTAAAATTTAATTTTTTTTCATATTTACGCAAAAATATTGTTGATGTTTATGTTTTTTTCACGTTTCATTTTTAACATCACAAAAGGCGTGCCGTTATTGTAGTTGTTGGGAATTTATTAACAAAAGGACAAAATAAATATTTTTATTTTATTTTGTATTTCATGTTAGTGAAGCGTATCGTAGCGTATGTGTTGACATGGCATAAAAGCGTTAATATTATTAATATCCATTGTTATTTTATGATTTTTTTGTTTATATATTTGTTATTGAATTTTTTTGTAGTTTAATATTTTTTATAATTTAACGTTTTTAGTTTGTTATTATTGTTGTTGTTTGCATTTGCATGTTGATTGTTTGTTGATTGTACCAGAAGGACACATGAAAAGATAAGAATAGAGATTGAAATGATAGTGTTTGTTAGTAAAATATTATATGTATTGAATTTTATTTAATTTTGTTTTTTTCATTCAGTATATAATAATAAATATTAAAGAAAAACAAAAACATTTATGCAAATCAATTAAATTTTATATAGTTGAAATATTATTAATTTTCAAATTTATTTATTTTTAATAGACAATTTGTTATTCCTATTTTTTAAATTTTAATAAGATTTCTAAAAATTCTAACTTCTTTAAGTAATAATCATTGAAAAATGTTCTTACAAATTTTCCATGATTGGATATATAACAGTCTTAAAAGATGTACTTCTAAGGAATGTTGTTAATGTCGAAATGATGATAGGATTTAACATTAAGAACATTTAAAATGACAATATTACAACTCCCACGGATAATTTTCAATATCTTTTATATGAGCATCAATAGCAATTCATTTAAATAAAATATTTGAATGCATCTATTAGAAATTTACTTCAATGTTCTTAAGTATACTTGTATATTAAATAAAACTAGGAAATATTGACTTGAATTGCTTCTGTAGATTTTTTTATTTTTATTGAAATCATTAATATCAATTAAAAATATAAATGCGGATTTATTACATACTTGTTCAACTTTAAAGGATTTTCATCTGTCTATTGTATATATCTGTGTTTGTAGCAAAGGTTTTCTTATAGTAGGGTAATATTCTTTTTTAATATTGTTGATTAGTAAACTAAAGTGATGCAACTCAAAAAGCCTGATTCAAAAAAAAAATATTAAAATTACATGAAACTTTTTTAATTTTTTGAATTACTTTTACAAAATCAATCAGTGATATAAAAACAGATAAATGTAGCAGTTTTTATTGAACTAATTCAACTAGTATAACCCATCGAGATGAAATTTTCTTCTATTAGTTAGTAATATAGACATAATTTTGCTTCAATGATCTATGGAGCTTTTTCTGATCTAGTACCTAACAATTTACGGAACTTTGTATATATTTGATTTGTATACAAATATATACTCGTGTTGTTTTTTATAGCGATACATCTTTTTGTCAGTGAAATATGTTATTATCGGAAATCGACCTTTTAAGGGGCATAATCAGGAAAAAGTATCGGAGTAATTTACATTTATCTTTTATTAATTAGTTATGTGCATTTCAGTTATTTACAAATTGGGCCTTATGAACTGATATAGATCTACGTTAATAATATGATTTCTGGTTATGTTATATACATATGTGCAAAATTTTGTGGTGATATATGAATCCATTTTTGATAAAATGTATGTAATTTTACACGGAGTCTATTTGGAACATAATTTACCCCTGGATGCTCGAGGAAAACATTAGTTTTTTTGGTAGTCTAAAATTTTTGTGTATAACTATTTACGTTGTGAACCGTTTTTGCTGATTTTCGATAAAAACTGCTCGGGTAAATAGTAGATATTTTGGGTGAATTTTGCAGGCTTCCTTTACTTAGTTTTAACGTGAGCGTGATTAAGGTAGACAGACATACATATCTAAATGGACCCTCTATCAGAACTTGTGGAGGGTATAAAATAGATAAATTATACTATTTATCTTTAATATTTCAATGCTTCTCTAAATAGTGTCTTTTGTTTTTTGTTCATAAAATCGAAAATTTTGGCCGGTAATTTTGGAATCAATAATAAAATTGTTTTTTTTTTTATATTTGATTAGAGCTTTTTTAATTTCAGTTCATGATATGTTTATAATTGAAATTATAAATTTGTTTTCTGACAAAATAATTTGCAGAGTAATAAGTAATTTTTTTTGAAAATAATTATCATTATATGACATGTTAATATTGATAAAGTGTTTGAACTTTGAGTTTGATTGATTTAAAATGTAAATTATAATACCTAAAGTATTTAAATATTTTAATTAACTGATTTGTTATAAAACACAAATATTCTCTTGAATAATTTTATGGAAAATATTATGATAAATTTAAATTAAATTTATAATAATATGGTTTGATGTAAGGATTTGAATATAACAACAAAATAAGTACAGAAGTGCTTATGTACACGTATATACACACACATACATATCTATTTATATTTCTAGTTATTTTTGTATTCATGCAAATACATACGATCTAGAGTATATTTTTAAATTATTATTATTATTTATGTTTTATGCAAGATTGCAAAATATCATTCACTCTTTCATTAAGTTTAGTCATTCAAATAGCTATTCATTAATGTGTATACATTAGGGTGATAGATATCATGAAATCATATTTTTTCGTTTTTTAATTATAAATACATATTTTTCTAAACTTTAGTTCTAAGTATAATCTTTTTTTGGAGTAAACTATAGCGTTTTGCGCTGATCGGGTTTGGATATTAACTATACTCAGAAATTGTATGTACACATTTTTCATTTAATGAAATGCATTAAATGAAAAATGTAAAACCCCCTACTGAATATTATGTTTGTTTCGATACAGTATGTGTTCATATAAGTTATGATTTGTACATTTTATATTTATAAATATACATATGTATATAGATTTGTATGATTATTAGAGTGCTCCCTTAGAGAAATATATTAAAAAAAGTATGCATTTTACTCATATCATGTGGGCAGCATGTTTAAAACTTTTAATTGATAATTTTAAAATTTCCCTAAAATAGTTGTTTCATGGGACACTCTATTTCTTTATATATGCATTTATGTATGAAAGTATATCTAGTCATCCATATCTAAATAATGATATTTGATTTCCAAAGATATTTCTATTTATATTTGATTTTTCCACATCAGACCAAAATACAAATAAATTTTGCACTTTAATTCACAGCTTGAATTAATGAATACATAAATACTTTGCATAAAACACAAATAATTATTAATGATATTCTAAGTACTTATAGTTAAGTAAATAATTATTCGATTTTTATTAAGCCAAAGTGTAAATTTAAATAAAAGTTAATGACTCAATATATAAAAACTTGTTTGTTTTTAATTATTTAACAGTATATTTAGTGGCTCAATTTTTAACGTTGTTAGAATTTTAAAATATTTGATTTTGACTAAAAGGTGATTAAATTATTTTGTTTATATTAGATTTATATTTTGAACCATAATGCTTTGCATTGTAAACTGTATCTTCATAAAGAAATATTGTTTTATTTAGGAAGACACTATCTTGTTACCCTATCTAAACAGAGCCATCCTAATGTGCAAGTAAATATTCACATGTATATAATAAATACATCTTTTTTAATTTAAAATGTTTTTCTTGTTGTAACATTTTTTCTTTCATTTGCTGCATTTATACTGATATGCCTACAAATTTGTATACTCAGATTAAATTCATGAACGTAGGCGGTTTCCGGCAGAATCGTATTTCCGCATGCAATTTGTACATTTGCATTTTTATTTCACTTTATTTTTTATTATTTGTTCATTTATATATTTTTTGTTGCATTTAATTCTGTTTTATTGTGCTAAATGTATACAATTTAACGCCTCTCATTGCAGTTTAACAATCTTTTATGCAATACATTCTATCCCTTTATTTATAAAGAACAAAGTATGTTGGTAGGAAATATAAGTACATTATTCTTAAAATAGGCCAGTTTATTAAATTATGTGTTGATTTATAGTTTTACTGAAATTCGGGAATGGTAAGTTGGAAGCAAGATTAACAGAAGAACACATGTGGAAGAATATATGTGTAAGCGAATAACATGTGGATTTGCTATTCCATTTTAACGAAATTTACCAAACACATTATCTTTGATATCTTGAACGATAATCTGTTCATTTAAATAAAAATTATATCGATTTTAGTAAATTTAAATACACAATTTTTTCAATATGCTTTAATTGAGGAATATTGGGAATATATATATTTTTTGACAAAAAAACTTTTTTTGTGTGATAGGTATAAAAGTACATTTTATTTAACCACTACGTTATAAAAAGCCCCTAGTTTTGCCGCAAAGATTTGTTGCATACGTGCCATTTTTTGCAAAAATAGTGTGTCACGGATGCCTGGGTTCTAGGCAAAAAAACTAATTGTTTTTAACCATATTAAATAGGCTTTGTCCTTGGGTCTAAAGACGAAAAAACAAGTAGTGGTGTAGGGTATAAAAATATCCCAAGTGTTTTTTTAAGTTAGGCGTATACTTGTTTTTGTAATATCAATAATTCATTAACAAGTATACCCCCGGCTGTCACAAATAATAGATCAAAAAACTTCGGTATTTGTGTATATTTTTTGATTGACTTCAATTAAAAAAAATGTTTTAATTTGGACTATATTAAAGTCACTTTTGTGCACTAAATTAAAATTACTTTTAATAGGAAGGAAAAATTACATTAAACTTATTAATTTTATGTTAAAGCCACAGTTTTCTAAACAATGGCATAAAGAAGGATAAGCTATTTTTTAAACAAATATGCGTTTCAGTTTTAGTAAATATACTCGTAATTATTAACCTTATATGTACGTTAAAATATTTTTTTTTCTATTCTGCAAATTACTTTTCAAACACCACCATATAAATAAATTTTGAATAATAAATAGTTTAAATTCTTTTGATATATTTTTTTTCTATATATTCATTACTATCATGTTACGTGAACTTATATGTTTAATCCGCTTTTAATTAGTGTTGAAACTGTTTTATACCAACGAAATGAAACAAAGCTAGTAAGAGTGTTATATTTGGATATGTCGAATCTATATACCCATCATCACAATATATTCCGTAAAAGAAGCATTCCTATATAAACGTTAAGTTTTTATTTGGAAAAGGGCTTAATCAACAAACAAATCTTTCGAATTAACAAAATATTCATATATAAAAAAATATAGTTATTTCTGTCCAGTTTTTAAACCTTAAAAATTGGAACTGTTCTAATACCAAACAACCTTTCCTATATGGTATATTTGTATAAAAATTTAACCTTGTCGTTCGGTCTCTGTCGAGCTTTCAACACTTTGCACTTTTGTAGGTCTATGACCAATATTTCCATGTGTTTCGATCGGAACAACAAAAGCAATATACCCCCAACATTTCTTCTGTTTGTTACAGCTTCTGCATTAAAAACAAATAATAGTAAAGAGTTTATAGAGGATTTAAAAAGGAAGAAAATTCATGTTGGTATTTAAATTCAATTCAAAAGCTTTTTGTAGTAAAAAGAAGATTTTTGTCAAGAGATAAAACTCATTAGTTTCTTCACATGTATTATGCTGAATATAACCCAGAAACCTATTTTTTCTATTGGCTGTAGAAGAACAAGAAACACATAATACCTTTTGCACTATAATGTTGTAATGTAATATGGTATTTTAAGCAAAAACGCGTTTACCACACTAACTACAATTTGAACCGAAAACCTATAATTATATTTGTATTAAATTCTTTATGTTATAACGCATTTAAAACCAAAATTTAATTTACATATTCTGCACTGTTATTCACATAACTAACAAACTACAAAATTTAATTAATTATTTTTTGCTCTTTTAAAAAAAATTGCTAAACCACTAATAACTTCCATTATTTTACTGCATTAATGTTCGCATACATACATAATTACATTTATTGCCTGTCATACAAATGTCATAATATCTTCAGTATATTGTTTGAAAAAGAAAATAATAAATAAATAAATAGTAGTGTGATAACAGGCAATCCCTGCAATAATTAATGATATACAATTTAATTTAAAATATTTGTAATTGAATTTTATATGTTTATGTTTTACTTGCAAAAATAAATATCAAATATATTTTCAATAAATCTACATACATAATTTTTAAAAATAAAATTACATGTTAGTTTTATAGATTTGTCATAATTAGTAAATTGAATATACATACATATGTATGTACATACATTTTTTTGCATATTTAATATTGCATTTAAATGTTGCATCCATTGAATATTTTTCCAGTTAAAACGGATGAATATGAAACGAATGCTTAATTTATTATATTTAAAAAATACTGTGCATAATACATAAAGTCAAAATAAGTTGTATGTACATATTATCTAAGTTTTTTTTAATATATGCATATTATCTTGGGCTTATAACGTTTTGTAAAGTGCGAATAGATTTTCTCACTAGTATTTGGTATGATTGAATATATAAAGTTTATGTATTAAAGCTTTATGATCAAAAAGTTTACCAAATTTTCCGTGTGAACACAAAATGCCTAAAATCTTGAGCACCTAGAAATCTAAAATGATTCTTACGCTTTTTTATCAGACATGTTTTTACAAACTTTTAGGTTTTTTTTTTGTTTTTAAATGTGGATGCAAGAGAAAAAGTTATTTATTTTCCTATATTGTTTGATATTTAGGGGATTAGATGTCAAAGTAACCCAAATTTTTTTCTAATTGGATCGTGTTTGAGAATTTTTTTAAACAAATCAGTCAATAACTATTTTAACGAATATAAGGAATATAAATGGCCACCTATATTGCTAGACTATTTAAGCAGTTACTTTTACCAACCACATTCAACTGTTTTGATTATACCATCAATAATTGAAATTAATTAAAGAGAGTTTGTATTGATAAGACATAATAAAAAACTTATTTATTGTTGTAACCATAGTATTTTGTTATTTTAATTTTTTTTTTTGGATCAAAATAGTGAGCTTATAGCTTGGCGAATATTAAACAAAAAAAATGCAAATATCGATTCCAACCATTTCATATCTGTTCCTTTTTTATCCTACTCATAATTATGTAAATTTTATTACTTTAATAATAACAATAAGAAGTCGTAAAAAATACATGAAGTGAAACCTACCTCTGGTTGAGTTTCGCCATGAACTATGCACACAAGCATGGCCTCATGACCCTCTCCGGAAAATACCACAGGACGTTCCACTGTGATTTCAGGAGGATCTGCCATAAAAAATATAGAAAGACAAAAACATAAAAATTAAATGTTAAAACAACAGGACAACAAAGAAATATATAAGAACTAAACAAACTAATAAAAATTTATATTTTACTAAACAAAATAATATTTTTATAGAGGGGTAGTCAAAGAATATTATTTTTATATGAATACTTTTATAAAATTGCAGAAAAATATAATAAAATAAGAAAAAAAAAACTTTAACAACTATTAACATATACTTACATAAAACATGTAAAACCACTTGACTAGAGGCGGGTTGGCCAACACCATTATTGGCGGTACATATATAAACGCCGCCCTTATGACGATCCACATTTTCAATTGACAGAATATGAGAATGAAGTTTCTCCTCGCCTTTTTGTTTTTGCACAAAGAAAGAAAATAGAAATAAAACCAAGAACAAAAAAAAATTAGCATAAAGAAAATATTTAGTTTAAAAAATTGTATATAAAAATGACCCTTAAGTTTTACATTGTCCTTCAATTCAATTTAAAACAAAAAAGGTACCGAGAAAAAATATACTTGTTTCTTTTTAGTTGTAAATGTATGTATGTGCAATAAAGATATACTATTTATACAGGAAATATCTTACCATTGGGCAAAATATTATTTTTACGACTCCATGTAACATTTGGCGTTGGATTACCAGAGGCTGAACACTCAATACGTACTGATGAACCTTTTTTAACTTGCAAATGACCGCTGGTACTAATATGATGAATCCTTGGTGGCACTGTTGTAAAATAAGAAAAATAAAGAAAAAATCAGAAAGAAAAATAAAAGAAGGAAGGAATAAATTAGATTTGTTGAAAATTAGGGAAATATTTAAAATAAACAAAATTGTTCTAATAGTTAGTTAGGGGAATATTGCAGGAATCTATAATTCGCAATAAAAGAAGAAAATTTAAACATTTTATATGTGTATGTAGATATTTAAGATGTTTAGCCTTCAGAAATGTGCATGTGAATTTTAGCAGCTGAAATCTTTAACTTAATTTTCATGAATACACACAATATTTACGTATATACATATGTAAATATGTACATAAGGGTGTCCCCTGTAAAATTGTGGTTAATGTTTCCATATAAATTTCCAACAGTTGATGCCGTTATTAAACAGTAATGAGCTAAATAAGAAATATATTTTTTGGCTACATACAAAAGAAACATATTCTTTAAATTGACGTGTTCCTTATTTGTAGCACGAAGTGAATTTAATAAACTTTAAGCTACAAATATTACCCTTAAAAGCCAAAAAATTATTTCCACTTATAAGTACAAGGTCATATAATTGATATCAATATGCTTTTCCTCGTGTGTTGCACACTATGTATTTAATAAACAGTTTTCGACTTTTTTAATCAATAAATATTAGTTTTAATCGATTTTATTTAACTTTATTATACACATAACATTTGTTAAGAAATTACCTTAATTTGTTGTCAAATTAAAAATCAAAACTAAGTGATTGAAAGTCAAAATCAAATGTTTATATTCGTATGGATTGCGTGTAATGTATATATGTATAATTGTAGGACTAGTTGTAATACGTAGACAATTCCCAAAGCTTCCAAATGGTTATTGAAGTTTTAAAAATATAGAAATTTGATTTCAGTGTATAAAAAAATATTTGAACTATGTTTTTTTTATATTTTTATAAAGGTGGTTTTAGAAACATGTGTCTTATCACCAGGGAAACCAAAATATGCAAATGCATGTTTTTTGTGGTGCGTCGTATGAACTCATGGATAAGATATTTACACGTTTCAGACCAATTTGAGAATTTTGGCATCGATTTGTTAGAGCATATTTTTGCATATTTTACCCATAAGAGCATAAATTTGCATGATTTAACTTTTTAGCATATTTAAGGCATATTTTCGAGTTTTTAGAGCATATTTTACTCTTTTAGTGCATATTTTGATGTTTTCGCTTTTTTTTTTCGTTTTTATATATTTTTAATATTTTTTCAAAACTCTTTTAAAAAAAATAATTCTATTTTTTTAATTTTTTAGCCTATTTTATAATTTTGAAAAAAAATTTCGTTATGTTATAGTTTTTTATTCAAAAAAGCATTATATTTTAAATCGGACATAAAACCGATTACTTTTGATTTCATGAGATCAATCCATTTTTATAGTTTAAAAAACTAATTATTGGAATTTATGACAACACCGATTAAAATGTCAGTTTTAAAGCTATGAATACAATTGGAAGAAATGTGTCAAACTTTGTCGTTTGAAATATGTTTTTTGGGGACCAAATGGTTTCATGTTATTTATTGGTTATCTGAACGTAAAACGGAATTATATTATACTAGTTCTTCAAACTATGAGATGAAACATTTATAAAAAATGTTGTAGGATATAGAATATGACATTAAACATTTATTATTTCATTACAATTTCAGTCTTTTTGAGCTTTTCAATGTTAAAAAATAATAAAAAAAAATTATTTTTGGAGCATATATTTTAAGTTTTAGGAGCATATTTTGAGTTTTTTACGGCATATTTAAAGCGTTTAAAACACTTTTTTTAGAGCATGTTTTAGGTTTCCCTGCTTATCACAATTCTCGAATAAACTCTTTAATTGCGTGATTCGATATTTCTTGGGTAATATGTAAAACTACATTTTTAGGAAATGAGCTTGTAAATATGTTATAAAATTCTTATACGTAATTGATTGATATATGAAATTGAAAGGCACAAAAGCAAAATAATTATTTGTTCGCAGTTTTTTCTGATGTTTTTTTTTTGAAAAATATTCTTAAATATTCCGCATGTTTCAGTTAATTACGGGGAAAATAATCTTAAAATTTGTGTAAAGTTTGTAAAAGCATTTTAAAAAAGCGTTTTTTAATTTTATTCTATTTAGTTCATTAAAATGTAACGTACCCTAAAGTACATATGGAGGATTTCATGTCAAGTGACTCAACTTTTGAAACCGTTATCCTCCAATCGAGAAGACACCGGTTGCAAGAGTAGATTTATCCATCGTACACATAGTTTTGCATGAAGTACTTAAAAAAATAACAAATTACGTATAAGTGATATTTAAGTAAAAGATTTCGTCATATTACGTATACGTAATTTTACCTTCAAGCATAATTCTGTAAAAACTTGTTAAATAAACGTTGTTACTAATTTCGTTTATGAAATAATAATTAAAACATTAAGCATTAAGTCATATGCAAAAAGTGAACAAAACAGCCATATTTATACAATATTAGTCAATTGAAAAAAAGTATTCAGTGACCACAAATTCACCATATGGATGCGTGACTTAATGCGTTGCGGTTAATATTGGTTAACCACTTGTGGTATAATCAAATGTTTATGTATAAAATATATTTATTGTTTTGTTTAAAGTAAATAATAATATATTTAATAACAAAATTTACATTTTTATAAATATAACGATACATATTATATAAAGTTGGTTATATTCTTATATAAAAAAGGTGTCGTAAATTTAAGAATAATTTTGTAGGTCATAACGAAACGTTTTTTTTCGGAATATATTCCCACGATTTCCTTATATGTTATAATAGCAAGTAATACATTGATGTTAATATGAATATTAAAACGTGTTGAATTCATTAATTAAAAAGCTGTACCGTGTACATATTTAAGAAAACTGAAATAATTTAAAATTGCGTATAAATGATATTTAATTTAGATATTACTTAATCAAATGTAACGTAATTTCATCTTTTAAGTATTTACATGCAAAATCTATTAAGATGTATATATTTTAATTACAAAAATTCCACAAATAATTATAAATTAAAAATTTATTATAATCATGACTAAAATGACCTCTGATAATATTTGTTAACATTGTGACATTATTATCCAATGAGACATAAATACGATATCACAAAATATCTCCAAAATACTAATTTATATTAATGCTTAATAAATATTTATTTGCTAATATTTAGCAACACTTATAAGTGTACGGAAAATATGTTGAGACAATTAAATATGCTAATGTTTAATTAAATTACCTATCATTTGTCAAACCGAAAATTTAATTTATGGTTATTATAGAAATTTAGTTTGTCAGTATCAATAGTCAGAAATAAAAACATATGCTTTGCAGGTTATTTATCATTAGACAACTAAAAAGGTTTTGAAATGAATTTACATGATACAAACATATGTAGAAAGATTATATTACATAAGGAAATAAATATGTACGTATGTATTTATGTACATATGTATACACGAATGAAGTAAGGTTACTATAAAAGTTTGATATTGGAACACAGAGTAACAATAATCATATTCAAGTTTCGATACACTATCTTCATAAATTTAATATAGATTTCCAATCAAGTATTTTTCTTTTCATAGCAAACCTCGTATAATCGTTTATATGTTTATATCATATATGTATGTGTATCAAAGGTTAAAGTGTATAAATGGAAATTAATTAAACCACAGTTCATTAAACTGTTTATATCAAATATATTAGACATATGTATCTAGTTATATATGTGTGAAGAGTAATTCCTTTAAGCACTTTAAAGATTTATATAAATATTTAAGAAAATCAAAGAGTTGAATTTCTCAAATAATATTAAATTTCGAAGTGTCATATTCGCTTAAGTATTTTTGTATTTAAAAATGAAAATATTTCAACAATTTGGTTCGACAAATGTATAATTTACTTAAATGTAATTAAAATATACATATACTTAACTATTATTTAATTCTAAGAATTGATTTTACCGCAATTAATAATATAAAAAGTTTTTTGTATGAAATTGTTTAAATCAAAAAAAGTATTTTGTATATTCAATACCTGAGATCTAATTCCCATAATCGTATACGTACGAATTTATATTCGATCGCACGAGCTTTTTAGATTCTTGAAAGATTCCACCTAGATAAATTTAAAATTTTGCTTTTATGAATTTGGTTTACATTTCGTTTAGTGTTGTAAAATTTTTTATACGAGTTTTTTACAACACTGTAGCAACAACTCGATTCGTTTCGTATCGAGTAAGATCATGATAAAAGTATCATGATCCCAATAAATACATTAGATTTTAACACATTAATATAATCATTAAGGAGTTAATTTCAAAAGAGCCTTTGACAGAGACTTTAAGTTAACGCAATTAGTTTGGATAATTTTTCCAAATAATATCCTATCTTGGGCAATATTTCGAAATTCTGCTCATGAGCACCCCATGCTACAACACACTTCCCATGTTTGCCAGATTATTCTTGTAATCATGATTTTTTGACATATTTTCACTTCTAATGCATCTAATCTTGCAGCCGCGGACAGCATATTTTCGGGATACGCCTTGAACATTTGTTTATGAATAATTATATTGACTTGGATATTAAGTTTGTGACCTTTCATGTTTCAATTCCAGGTTTTAACGTATACATTCGCACCTCCATCAGTGATTATCACACTGCCTATGTAGTTAATTGATTAAAAAATTTCTGTCTGGTACGACCGACTATATGATATAAATCAATTTACGCAGTTTAAAAATTATATTAGAATATATTTATATATATTTTTTTTGAAATTGATGTTTATGGATTCAAGAAAAATATATTGTGAATTATATTCAATATTTTGCCGCTTTAGTTAGAAATGTCCACAGCATTTATAAAGGCCATGTTATTGTAAATATTAACATAAACTTTTGTTTGTAAATACTAATGTTACAACATTGTACATAGAATAGACAATATTGTTAATATTTTAACTCATTGTTATTCATTTGATGTGGACAATGGTAAAAGAATAATGACTGACTAGATGATGATGACGTAAATATAATAGACAACAAAAAACTTTTTCCAATTTAAAAAAATATATAATTTTTTGTAGTCACAAGCTCTACAAAAGTTGTAAAGCAAAATGTGAAAAGAATAAAATCTAGACAGAATACATACATATAATAATGGTCAAACAATTTGGTCACAAAGAATACTAAAGTAAATTCATTTATAATAAAAGAAAAAACTTTTTGTCTCTTGCTGTGTCCTTCTGATTATGACGAAAGTTATAAAGAAAAAAAATCTCAGAAGGAGAAAAAATTCAGCAGAATAAGGAAAAAAAGTGAAAAGCTATGTTATTGAAATTGTATGTCATTTAATGTTATAAATACATCGTCAATAAGAATATCCGTAAGAGTGGCAGCCATACAACATCTTCATCATTAACAACACTCACTTACTTATATGCAAAATTATGCTAATTTAAAGTATATTTATGTTATTAATAAAATATAAATTTTTATAACTTTCAAAGAATTTAAATATTAAAACTATTAACAAGTTAAGGCAAATTATTCATTTGAAACCATAAAATTATTGATATAATATGATTACTTATTCTCTTTTAGTTTGTATAGGGATTTTAAGTTATAGATTTTTATTTTTTTGGTATCTTTTTTGCTATTCTTTCTTTAAGCAATTTTTCTATCTTTTTTGATAAGCGTGGCATACATTAGAGAATTTGGGATTTTATAAAAAAGTTGTTTGATTTTTTGCATATGTATATATAATGTTTTGATATTGAAATATTTTTCAATATTAAAATAGACTGAAACTCATCTCCTAGTTCGTTAAAACAATAAATTCCTATACAAATACATTTTTTTCTTTAAATTGTCTCATCTTTATTCCCATATGACTTTATTAATTAGAGTTGTAGACATATATGTATGTGCAACAGCTCCATAAAAAAGTTACATTATACAGCGTCGGTGAAATTTAAAAGATACTAACGTATATTTTTCAAATATAAAAAAATATTTTTAAATTATTGGTTATTTTAAATCATATATGTATGTTATATATGCTTAAAAGAACAATGTATATGTGATGTAAATGTGTAAAACAAAGTATAAAAGTTAACAAAAAACTTTAAAAAAATGTATACTTTTTATACAACTACTATTATATGTTTAGATAAAAAACTTTCATAATGTATTAAAGTAAAAAAACAAAAATTAAATTGCCCTTGGGATTTTTTCCAAGTTCCTTTTTTGATCAACTTTGATGAGAAATTTGTTCATTGTTATAGACTTAAAAATTTATTCATATAGAAATAACTACAAATTTATTAAATCGACTACAAAACTTTGTTATTTAGTTTTAATTATGTTAATTTAGAAAATAAGTTGTGGTAATTTCAAAAGCATTGCTTTTAATTTAATATATATGTATGAGGGTCTCATTTACTTATATAATATTGTAACCATTAACGTCATCATATATTGAAAATTGAGATTTTGCTACCGCCATTCTAAGGAGTGAGATCGAAAAATTCTTAACATTCATATATGTTTATAAAAAAGAAACCACTAAACTTACAGCTTTATTTTTTTTTATTTGATTCAAATTATTATTACAATTTACAAAAAAAAAATATTTTAATAGTTTTAATCACTAGTGATGAAATTTTGAAAATCTGCCAGAACATACGTTTCGTCATCCATTATGCAGCAAGAATATTTTTTTATAAAACTTGACTTCAATTTCCGTGCTCTGCTTTTGGCCTCTAAATTTTTAGCAGCGTTCCTGTCAGGAACTTTTTGAGCCTTGTATGTTTTTAAACCTGCATTAGCTTTAATTTTTCGTACCAAATAGTCCGAGCACTGAGCTAACCGAGCTGCTTTCCTACCGGATGTGTTGGGAGCTCTTTTGAAAATGCGTTCTATTTTTTTGGCTTTAGAAACATCATGTGGACCATTCCTTTCACCTGAACCAGGTTTTCTATCAACTGACAAGTTCTCCCGGTACTGTTTAATAACATTGGAAACAGTTTGACGGCAGACCTTTGTATGCTTGGCCAACTTTTTGTAAGACCAAGTTGGGTTCAGTTGAAAATATTTAATAATTTCAGTACGCACTTTTTTCTGGTCACTCATTTTAATCAGATTAACAAAAAAATTAATATAATTGACATTACACATAATAACTGACATGTTTTTCAAAGGTAACTTGATCAAAAAAAAATCAAATAATACTATGGTTGAAAATGTAATGAAAAACGTGTGTTAAGAATTTTTCGATCTCACTCCTTATTATTTTCCACTCAACATTTAAAATTAATTTACACTTGCTGTCCTTAACAGATTCTTCTAAATGCACAGTACTTAATGATAGATACAAAATACATATAATTTAAATATTTCACTGAATGTTCAAATTATTATTTGCATTATATATATGTATGTACATTAGGGTATAACGTGGACTAATATATTGTCATCAGTTTTTTACAACTGAAATCTTGATTTCAGTATAGTAATTTTTTACTAGTCTGTTTTCTTTTTAAATTTCAGCTTTTCGCGAAAAAAAAGTTTTTTTTTTTTGATGAACACTCTAATGTTCACCTATGTTTAAGTAAATATGTTTGAGTTCTAAAAATTAGAGTGTAATTATAGTACATATGCATATACTTACCTAATATTTCTACAGTATGTGTAATTTCACGGGGTTCCATTGTTGCTATTTGGCAAATATAATCACCCGCATCCTGTGGCACAGCATCACGTATTTGCAAATTAAAACCGTTAACTAAACGTACACGTGGATCAGGGGTAACTTTAACAGAGCCAGCTGTTAATATCGCAATGCCACGTTTCCAGGCAACGACATAGGGATCTGTAAAAAATATAATAAAACATTATTTTTATATATTTTTATAGTATTATACATAGATATATAAGACAGTGGCAAGTTGTTAAAGCTAATTAATATGTTAATCCTTTCCATCAAAGGATGTCCATTTAATTAAAGTGAATTGCGGAAGGTTTAATATATGAGTGAATCTCTTGAATCTTTTGGTATTGGGTTTGCTTCAATTACATAGACAGTTTTCGAAAATTAGAAAATAGTTACTAATTTTTTAACACATTAACGCCTGATACCTTAATCCGTTGTGAGATTTTGATGGGATATGCATTTATATTGCCGTGACAATTTTTAATTTTTATAATCTGTAGGAGTTAAACCTGCAGAGTACGGGTATTTTATTTAATATATCATTCTAAATCGAGCGCAGAGTAAATTGTTCATATGTAGTCGATAAAATGTAGTAACTGTCCCCAATGAGTCAATTGACTTCCATCAGGGACAAGACTGTTAAATAAAACGGAATACCACCTCTTACTGTAGGTTGTAAAAACATCTACAAGATCATAACTAATATTCTTCAACATTAGATAAATATGGTAATCATCATCAGCATAAAAGAACATATTTAGCATCATAATTTCATTATGATTATTTCGAGAAAAAAATGCTAGTTAAGTTGTGTCAACATTTCACCATCCAAATATTTTATACAGTCATACATTCTAATGCCCTAAATGTTTTATTATAATTTACTAAAAAACTAAATTTTTACTTGAAAAAAATTAAATTCATTCATTTTAGAACCCAAATATGCCAAAGTGGGTATTTTTATACCCAATCCACAAACTTGTACTTAGATAAGTGGACCAAAATCTTCGTTAGTTTTTGTACTAATAGAAGACATTCAAGATATCGTAGGCCATTAATTTTGTAAATTTGTTATTTTGTATAATTGCTAAAATTATTTTAGGTATTTCGATTCTGAATTTATTTACCTAATAAAAAAAAGCTGATTTTTGATACCAATCTCCTAAAATTTTCTATAATTTTTCTAAAATAGCTCCATTTTTGGGTATTTTTTACCCATTCGGCCTTAATGGGTTAATATAAATAATTTTTGTAGAATTTTATTTCAATTCTAACATTTTTGAAAAATGTATTAAAAATAAACAGATTTTTTTGTAAGATAGTTTATATGGGTCGGTCAATGGAACGTCTTTATAAAATTTGATGAATATATATTTCACTTTTGCTTATTTGTGGAAAATTTCATTGTTGATATTGCTATCTTTAAGGATTTTATCTAATTTCTATAATGTGAAAAATATTGCAAAATTGTTATGAAAAGTATTTATTTTGCTTATTTAGAAAAAGTGATATTTTACAAAACTTAACAGCGTTTTGTGCGGAAACTTTTCACGATCGCAAAAAATATATATCATATGTCGTTACATCTGTTCCATAAGGCCTTGTTATTATATTTTTGATAATTGCAAAAAATGCAAAAAGTTATAACCCTAATGTATACAACATTGTCATTATATACATACATATTATATATGTATATACATATGTATATTTCATTTTATAGCTACAAGTTGCAAATGTAATCTCTATATGTAATATCAATAGCAGAAAATCTAATTAAATTTCTCATTACTTCTTTCAATACAAAACCACAAAATCATTTATAGTATTACGATGTGAAAAAATCAAAAGAAAACGGTTAAAGGAAAGTAGAAGAAGCTAATATGCAGGCGGCATGGCTTTAGAGAAGATAAACACAAGTAAGCAAATATCAGTTGATACTGCTGCAGCTTAATCAATTTTCAGCCATAGGGTATCTTTTATGTGGTGGCACATCAAAAACTTGTACAAAGTTAAAAACAGCAGTATAAAAAAAGCACTTACAGGAAATGATATGAAATCAATAGGTTTCAATCATTACAAAAGTGATATACAAATGAATACGCAAATAAACATCCGTTTGTGTAAATGTATGGCATACTTAATCACCACACTATATACAAACATACATACATATAGAAACACTCACATTTCCACACCTAAATCTACACAGACATCATAACAACAAGGACCAAAAAAATGTTATTCATGTATATGTACGTGTAAGTATTCACGTATACGTATGGATATGTAAAACTCTTTTTCTCCACTTTTTGTGGCTTCCTCACTCTTTTCATTAATGTAATTGATAAGGAAAGGTACGCATACATATTAACATGATTATTAAGTTTACATTCACCACATTCATTGTATTAACAAATACAGATTTATATTTAAATATGTATGTATATATACTATTACACATAAAATGTTATTTGTATATGTATATTAGAATATTTTTTCACTTTAATACATATACGCTTAGTTGTAATATATGTAAGTGTCTTTTGATGTTTTATGGTTGTTATTTACTTATTCCTATTTATCAATATTTTTTGTCATTATTTATACAATAACAAATAAGTTTTTTTATTTTCTTCTGCTTATTTATTACAAAAAATTAAGTATTTGGTAGACAAAAAAAAACGAAAAATAATATTACAAAAAGTAGGAAAATATAGTAGAGCATAGCGTATAATATGACACCCTACATCAGCTATGAATACCTATATTTTAAAATCTTGTTTGTTTGTTAGCTTTTATTGAATTTTATTTTAATCCTAAAGCTGCCAAATTAAATTTCGGAAAATATAAATAAAAAGACTAAACATGTCTTTCCCCGTTTTAATTGAAAATCTCGTGTTGTTAAAACAATTTTATAGAGTATACAGTTGGCACAAAAAACAAGCATACATTAGTTGTACATTAACACAATTGTTATTTTTTATAAATACTTAATTAATCATATGTAGGTATATAGTTCATTTTGAAAAGTGTATTAATTCATAATGTATAAGTTCTATAAAATATTCCGAATGTTTAAAAATATTAAAATATAGTTAATATTTCAATTTTTATGCATTATAAAAGACACTTATTTAAAAATATACGATACTCATTCCCCATTGCCTTCTCGCTAAAGATATTTCAGATGGACTGTTGTGAAGTTCTTGTAAAATAGTTTTTTAAAAACAAAGCATGTGATTCTTTAAAGTCAATTTTTAATCATGTCTCTTCTGTAAATCAAATCGGTTTCAAAACCGAGAAGCTTCTAAAACCCAATTTGGTATTCTATAAATTGAATTTTTATTTGAACGTAAAATTCAGAAAAATACATATTTAAACAAGTAAGAGTGCTATATTCGGCTGTGCCGAATCTTACATACCCTTCACCATAGTGTATTTAAAACATATTAGTTTTATAAATTTTTTCCCGACAACATTATTGTTACACCAAAAGCAAAACAAAATGAACAACACCACTAAACAAAAAAAAAAAAAAAAAAAAAACAAAATACACAAGGCATCTAAACCAACAGACATTAAAACCTACATAACGAAAAACACAGAAAAAAAAAAATAATAAACAACGCAATAAAACCAACCTACATCCAAATAGACGAACAGAATTCATAAAGACAAAACAAAAACAAAATACACAACTCAATGACGCCAACAGCATCCAAACATACAAACAAAATACACAGCTGAATAAAACCAAATACATTTACACACACGTGTACATCTTTTTCTAATATACAGTGTTGTTGTTGCTTATTTAACAAAGCATGAAAAAATATGACATTTTTTAATGAAATTTTCAAAAGTTGTCTCGGTTTTTTGCTCATATCTCCGTTATTTGCCGACCGATTTTGCTGATTTTAAATAGCGATCTTCTCGAAAGCATGTGTAACAGAATTATTGAAGATTCGGATCTCGCCGATATCTGGGGTCTTCTAAAAACTGACAGACGGACGGACAGACAGACAGACGGACATGGCTTAATCGAGGGTCGGAAAATTATATTAAAGAAATTACAAATGGAATGACAGACTTATATTTACCCTTCTTACGAAGGTGAAGGGTATAAAAAAAGACTTTAAATGCCCAAATTATTTATGTTATATATAAGTTACAATTGTATTAAAAAAAAAACATAAAAAATAAATATCTTTTTATTAGAATAAAATTAAAATTGTGTATTATTGCAGCAACCAAAAAAATAAATCGCATATTATAAGTTATGATACTCTTAAAGTAAATAGATATGTGAGTATATGTAATGACAATATTATATCAGAGTGTGTTGTTGACACTTATAATTGTGGTTGTAACCGAGTGTTGAAAATTATTATTATTGTGCTCTTGCAGACAATCAATGCGAATGAATATAAAATTTCAAATGTTTCCTGCCGGAGTGTTTTAACGTTCTTACAATGTAAATGTATTTTGTATGTTAGTGTGAGTATATTTATGTTAAGTATAAATGTAAGTGTAGTTGTTAACACGTCTATATAAATGCTAATGAAGAGCACTTGATTTTAGATTATGCTTGATTTAATAATATTCTCATTTGATTTCTATTTAAAGAGGCATCATTATACAATATTTGAAGTGTTTTTACAAGCATACATGTTGTACATAATATTATGTTATGGATGGGTGATGAATATGTTTAAATCGTATTCTTTTTTTAATTTTAACATTTAATTAAGAAATGTTATTCCTTTTTTATTATAGTTTTAATTGAGATTTATGCAATTTATTCAATGTATACTAAGGTGTTTTTTGTTTTAAGGTTTTACAAATTTAAGCTTACTATTATAACTTATGAGTATAAGGAGACCTAATATGGGTGACATTTTAATACACTTATCCTTATTATATATACTTAAAATATATGTACATATTTGTGGTGCTGATTTAATAGTTTTTGTTTTTCAAATCCAATCTAAAAATTTAGAAAACTATTATCATTTTTATTATGAGTAAAGGGAAATCCTCTCCTATAAATATTAAGTAAATTATGAAGCGAATTAACAAAATGTTATTTTACAATTTTTAAACCATGGACGTTAGGGTTAATTATGATCCAACTGTTGTAAAATTTGTTTGAAAGATTTCGGTTCGTATAACACTTAAGTGTTTTGAATATCATCGTTGTACTCGTATTTTTAACGGAGTCATAAGCATAAAAGTAATTTTCTTTGCGAATGGGGGCAACCGATATTCATAAATTTTTTGACTTTTACAGAACTTCTTTATATAGAATTTCATCGCCATGCTCTTATTTTTAAGTAATTTAAATTTTATTTAAATTTAATTTAAATAATAAAAAATCGTTAGTGAAAGTTAATGTATGTTCCTATAGAATTATTTAATGTCGATTCATTGCTGTACTCGTTACTTTATGAAGATGATGTCTTCATAAAGTAAAGGGTTGCGCTGTCTCTCTAAATTATCTTAAAGGAAAAATATATTCAACAAAAATATTCAAAAGAAATCGGTTGAAAATAGCGAAATATATTCTAAATTCTATTTGTAAAGGACATAATTCTAAAAAATGTGTTTAAAAAAATATATACTTTCAATTAATCTAACAACAGCTTCTACATAAAGCCTACTTCGAAAATTTCTATAAAATATCTGTCAAAACTGTTCTACTTATTCTTAAAAACCATAGATCATAAAATATATATTTTTACTTAAAGGTGTATTCTTTATTTCACACATTTCAATTGAATGCTTTTATATTTTTGCATTTTATTATTAAACTTCAAGTAGCGTCATCAGCACAATATTTTATGAATTATCGAGTACCTTTGCATTTACTTTGCGTATACTGTCAGTCACAAAGTCTACTAATTTTTTTTAACTTTATATTGCAAAAAATGGTTCAAACAACTTTTATAAAGAATCATGGTTTCATACAGGGATGCGCCTGTATATTCTTGTTCAAGTTCCTGTGTGCCTTGCTGGGGCAAAGAATAAGTAGAAATAAGTATTCCAGTACACTTGTGTTTGTGTGTATTTTTGCAATACACAAACATAATTTATTTTATAAATGACGTTTATAAAAGGAATTGAGGGTTTTCAAATCAATTTAATTGCTTTTAGATGATAGGTATGTATTTAATTTTTATACTCGTACGTTAACATCATCATCGTCATTATTATTATCAACATTTTAGCATCCGTTTTTATTTTTTTTTACATTATTATCAACACATCGTTTTTCATTTTACCAGCTTCTTCATGATTTCCTCATCAATTTTTTTGTTGGTTCTCATTAACGTTTGAATGGTGCTAAAAATGTTCATGTTAATTTTAAAATTTTTAATAAGATTTTAATATTAATTAAATTTTGTATTTCCTTATAATTGTACGAGTTTATTTTTTATTTTTAATTGAAGTTTTATATTGTTGTTTTGTTAATGATTGAAATTAATCATTACTGATTTTTTTGCCACGTATTATTGTGGTTTGAAATTACTTAGGTATTTGTATTTAGAATTAATAATAATGGTGTACCAAAGCTGCGATTAATTGCATATAGTAAAATTAAATGTTGTTTAAACAAATTTATATTTCTTTTTTTTTATTTTATTTATTTACCTTATATATACCCCCGTATTCATAAAGATATAAAACGCTTATTTTAGGTTTATTATGCACACTTTCCACAATAAACCTTTAATAACTTTATTGAACATTTATGAATATGGGGGATAATATTTATATTTTTTAATTTTTTCAAATTTTTTTAAATATTTTTTGTATTCTTAATATATTCCAAATTCCCTTTCATTCCAAACTCATTTCGCATTCAAACATATTTATATCAAATAAAAGGTCTTTTGTTGGGGGAAATATTGATGACAGGTTCATATGACTTAGCATTTCAAAACTTATCAAGGTCATCAATGATCCTATAAAACTTAAGTTGCGTTTACATCTATCAAATATTTGGTAAGAAAGAAACCGCTATTTTTTTTTTTTTTGTTAATATATTTTTGATTGATTTTTTTAATTGCAAATTATGTCGAAACAATAGTTAAGAAAGACGATCTAAAATGATATTTTTAAATATATCATGTTTGTGCAAATAACTATGTATTTAAAGAAAATCAAAATGTTGTTTCATAAAATATTTGATGAGCGTGAACGTAACTTTTAGTACCTCTAGTATGATAATAAGCTTTAAATAGACAAACCATTAGAAGAACGGATATAGCTAAATTAACTTAGAAAATGATTCTAGGGCGATTGATATACTTAAAGGAGGATATACGACCAATATTATTACAAATATTATCACAAATTAAATAATAGTGTGTAGTGATTTATTGAAAGTATACATTTTTTATTTATAATTTTTTCATAACTATTTTATGTTGCGTAAATTTTGTTTCTACCTATAATGTATCATTCTATAAACAATGTATAAATAACAAAAAAATCCCTTCGATTAGGGATAATATAATATTGTTATCCTATTTGATTACATAACAATATAACAACAATACTTAATCTTCTTTATATTTGTTGTTGTATTTTATCTCATCCATTAAAACTAATTGTTTTACTGGTAAAACTTTAAAAAAATGTCTGAGTAACATATAAAATTTAAATATTTGACATATGATAAAATTCATATGTAAAACTTTTAATTTTTATTTTATTCTTTTTTCAAAAATTCTTTACTTTTCTAATCTCTTAGATTTTCGACTCAACATTTTTCCCAAAGAAAACAGTTCCGAAACATGTTATTAACATTTTTATATACTTTAACTATTTGTGGTTTAATACTTGTATATTCTAAAAATGTGTGCATGTGTTTGTATCTGCATATAAGTATAAGTTCTGTTTTTATGTAGAAAAATTTCTTTTCTCAACAATCTTGAGTTTATGTAGCACGTTGTGGTTTTAATGAGTAGCCTACAACACAATATGCAATATTCTCAAAGAGGAAAAAAGAGATATACTGGTTAAGTTTTGCAACAAAAACAAACATAAATGTGTTTGTCTGCCACTTGACATGGGGATGGGAAATGTCGAAAGTGTGTCAGTTTGAGTTCATGCGTATGTGCACTTCATGTGTGTGTGTGTCTGTATTGTTTAAAGGCCTAAACCACAAAGTAATTTATCTGTAGAAAACTACCATATTTGTGGGTAATGTATGTTATTGGCCTTTAGGAAATGCAATAAATTGTCTACAAATATAATATAGAGAAAAATATAGCAAAACTAAAATGAAAAATGTAGAGCAATAATAACAAGAAATTCATTTACTTATTCACGTATGTTGTACATGCCTGGCCAAACACAACACAAGTCTAGACTTTTTTTCTAGAATTGTAGAACTAAAATAATTTTAAAGTTTCAACATACTCTTATTACATTTACAAATACTGAGTAAATACTTATGTATATAGTTTAGTTATAGTTATTGCAAAAATAGCCAATATATAAGAGATTGATTAACAACTTTACAAAAAAAAAAAAAAAAACTTTTTCAATAAAATACAGAGCAATTTTTTGTTCTTTTCTTCCACTTAAAGTAGAAAGTTGTTTAATATGGTATCAGAAAATGAATGACTTTTGGTTAAATGAGTAATGGTTGTTGGTAATTGTAGTTTGGTGTGAAAATATTTCTAAGGCGATTGTAATTTATTTAAAATTAAAAATATTTAAAAAGTAGTAACAAATAGTAAAACAAAGACAGTCATAGCCGAATATATTATACCCACAACCGTTAAGTGTATATTTTAAAAATTATCTTTTTAAATAGAGTTATATATGAGCCGATTCTCATAAAACTTAGCGGTATTTCAGTTTTAGGCTAAATTTATTAAACTATGTTCGTTTAAATTATTTTTTATACTGCTAGGCTCAATTGAGGGCCGATCATTACAAAAATCGGTAATATAATTTATGCTTAAATAAAACTTCATTTCGTTGTTTTGTGAATAGATATTTGTCCTTGTTTGAACCCAAAGTTTCAGTATTATATTTGTTTTCGTTTGTGATCAAAATTTCAGCAAAATATCTTGAAAATTTTGATCTGTACCTTGTATACCGGTTTACATGGTCTGACAGCCGGCCGGACGGACATATCATAATCGACTGAGAAAAACTTTTTAATTGGTACACATTTTTTTTTACTTTAAGTAGATGCATGACCAATATTTGTATGCGTTAGAAACATCAGCAAAAACAAATAACACTCTCCCTATTATGAAGGTATGTACAATTTATACAATTGGTACAAAAGCTCCATTTTGCAATCAAAATTAAGTTTTTGTTAACAACTTAGATTTATAAGCATTTTCAAATTTAATTATCATAGCTGATCATTGAAGGTGATCACGTAGTGTTATAAGAAAACTCATTTTCGTAAGACTATAAACATTTATAAATGTGATATTATTTTTTAATACATTATTTTATAATACAAGTAATTTTTTACAGTTCGCATTTTATTTAATAGCCTGAAGAATTAAGACACAATTTTTTCTTGATATCCGCTTGGAGCACTCTAATATTCATGTTTAAAACTGTGATCTACAGTAGTAACACTAACATAGTCACTGAGCCGGTTTTTATACCGAGAAAAGAAACCATACAGCTGTGGTTTCAATTCATCAAAATTAACATGTAAAAACTGTAATATTATTCTGAATTTTGTTCCTTAAGCTTGTACTTTATGTTCTTATATATATTTTTTGTTTTGTAATTATACCCTACACCACTTTAGTGGGAAGCGTATATTGGGTTTTTAATGATGTTTGTATTCCAATCGGCTCAGAATCATTTTCTAAGTAGATTTAGCTATATCCTTTTTGTAATCAATCTACACTGAAAAAATCCATGCCTAATATATACGAAAAATGTCATGTACATTGTACGAATCGATCGTTATTTCGCACTATGAAATTATTTCGTAAGATATATGAAATCATACAAAATATTTTAGTATAATGCAAAATATTCTTGAAAAAATTAATTAACATAAATTAAATTGAATTTTGAATAAATATGGTAAAATTTAAGAAATATTAATTTATTAAAACATTTTTGTTCATTTTAAAATAAATTTTCTAATTTTAGTTCAACATTATTTTCTACACGAATTTTCAATTTTTTTATGAAAATAATTTGAGAATAATATTATACTTTTTCTTAGATTTTATAAAAATGTTGTAGTTTTATTTAATCATAATATAATTAATATCATTATGTATACTTTCGCTAAAATGTAGGAAAAAAATATTACGAAAGGTTTTCGTACTTTCGTAAAAATAGATAAGGGTATTATTAAATAATATTTCGTATTACACACAAAATTTTTGTAAATATTACGAAAATAGAAGTTGCGAATTTTTTTTTCGTAAAGTTGAGCATGGATTATTTTCAGTGTACAGGTCGCAATTTCGAATATAATTCAATGAAACTTGGTACATGATATTCTATTGCCCTAGGGATGAACCCTATTGAAAATGGTTAAGATCGATCCATTATTTCACCTGGACCCCATACAAATGTACCCCCGAATAGGGCTTGTAAACATTGTAATCAAACTACTGGTCGCAATTTTGGAGATAATTAAATGAAATTTGGCACATGATCTTCTATTGTGGCGTAGACGAAGTCTATTGAAAATGGTAAACATCGGTTCATTATTTCACCTAGCCTTCATACAACTGAACCCCCAAATAAAGCTTGTAAACTTTATAATCAAACTACAGGTCGCAATTTTGGAGCTAATGCAATGAAATTTTGAACGAAGCCTATTGAAAATAGGTGAAATCGGTCTATTATTTCACCTAGGCCCCATTCAACTGAACCCGCCAAATAGGGCTTTTAAGTTCATAATTATGTTTAATATACTCTTATGTAGAGAAAAATCTGCAAAATCCAGTTCTATACCAGCCTTTATGACCCCGATGAACTTCATAATTATTGGGCCTCATTTGACCCTAGACCCTTTAGAAGTCCCCAATCAAAATTTTACATAAATATCCACAGTTTTATTAAACAATAAATGACTTATGTATGTCTGAGGCAAGGTGCAATTCAACTTAAATGCTTTATTATGAAAACTAAATTACTTTTTATTCATATACAGGTATGGGTATTATATGGTCGGCCTCGCCCGACTATAACTTCTTACTTGTTCTCATTTGTATTTGTTTTTGTAGTTTTATTCATTTAAGTTTTCGCATAAACATTTTGTAGAACTGTGTGAATCTTTTTTGCTATGTCCGGAAATTAAGGCGTTTTAACTTTTGTTTTAGTTAGTTTGTAACTTTATCTGACAAAATTACTAAATGCTTTATACAAACATAAACCTTAGCAAAGTATGTAACATATACGGTTATATATACGAGGGTAATTCAGAAATTGAACTACTCATTGAGTAGAGTATGTATTTTAAAGGGTATTTGACGTCGTCAAACCTTTATTATAATTGTAATATTTTTAAATAATTGTTACGCTGTGTGACTGTTTATTATATATACATTTTATCCATATAAATCTACAGAAATCTTTTCCCTTTTATTATTTTCTAACATGACGTATTAATAACATAACCTTAGCCAACTCTTTGAGGTTATGCTATAACACTCATTAAATTTATTGAAAAGAATATTAAAAATGACATACAGTTTCCAAACTCGTATGCCTTAGTACATACATAAGTTCACATGAACGTAAAATTTTCTTTATATAAAACTTAATATGTTGTAGTTTTCTAATAATTCGTAATGTTTGTCTTGTAGACATAGACGTTATTTATTGGTACTTGTAGTTTAAGAAAATATTTGTATGTACTCTATTTTCTCTGTCTTAACATTTTGCAGATACGCATACAAGCAAACAAACGTACCAGAATATAAAACATTTAAGTGTTACTCAATTGTCTGTATATGTAAACAACTTCCGGTTACAAAAGTTTGTAGCATTAAACTATATACTTACATATACATATGTATGCATATTAGGGTCATAACCAAACTTATATTCTATCACTACGTTTGGATACTAAATTTCTCAATTTTTATCCTTGTAAAGGTAGTCGGCCAAACAATGATACTTGTTTATATCGATTTCGTATTAAAAAGTTAAAATTTTGTTAAGAGTAAATATCGAAAACTTTAACGCATTCGTTTTGACTTCCGTTTTTATAATCTATTTAGAATGGATGGGGCCGATTTGAATTTTTCAAAAAAGAGTTATAACCCTAATGTATATATATGTTCCTATAAATAAATAAAACATATTAATATATGTATATATGTATCTATTTAAACGAATACAATGTAGAATTAAAGAAAAACAAAAGAAAGTATAAAAGAAGTAACAAGCATCTTATAATAAATGTTGTTTAAAAAATTGTTTCCGTATCCGTTATGCACTTAAACTTATGGACTTAAGCACTCATTTGTGTACACAATTACAAACAAACACATACCTACATATGATAACATACATATAATAAACAAACATGTGTAAATGTATAATTTACAAGAAACAGCATAAACTTAAAGAATTTTTCATTCAATTTCCTGTTCTTTTATATCCTGCTAAAGAAAATATTGTCTTACGCTAAAGTACAGTTGAGTGAATAAAAATAGTTACGAAATAATTATCTTGAATTCTCCAGAAATTTTGTTCTTGTTAAATTTGTTTGTCAAGCTTAATTGATATACTGTTAATTTTATTTTAGTTATGCAAGTTCATTTACTGAAGGTGCAAGGGAAAAATTTGAACCTGCCTTAGAAGTAAAAAAATAATGATTGGAGAAAATCTACTTAAAGCACATTAAATAAGATTGCTGGAATACATTTAAATGGGGGTTAGAAAATTTTCGTCTTTTTTTTCGAAATATGTCTAAATTTTTGTATTAAATATATAAAAAGAAATTTACTTTACGAGCAGTTCTAATGAATATTTCCTATAGAAAATATAGATATGAAAATATGTTCAAATTTTTACCTGGGTTACATAATGTAAATATAAATTTTTAAACACTTGTGTCTATTTTATGATATTGTATATAATTGCTGACAATAGATAATTGCTTGCTATAAAACAATTTTATTCATGTACATAAATATATAAAATATTTGTAAATACCCTTAAACGATTTATTTAAAAGTTGGTAGATTTATCTTAAGTTTTTTTTAAATAATTTAATATCTTAAGACGAATACAGAAATGTATGTATATTAAATAAAGTTTAAGTATATTTAGGTATTTAAGTAGAAGTCACAATATTTAAAGGACTGTAGCACTTGTTAATCGAGTTCATAAAATGTGTTAATAAGTTTTATTTAGATTTGTCACAATAGTTAGTTTTGTAGAAAATTTCCAACAATCTTCCCCACTTAAGTGGTGTAGTTTATATTGGATAAGTATTAAGAAAAAATACGATATTTTTTTAATCGCATAGAAATTATATAAAACTTGTAAAAATAATCTGTATCCTGTTTAAAAAGAAATAAATTATTTTGTGAATATTTTAAAATTTTACGGAAGATGGGTTATGAATATTAACACGTGACGCTCATCGCTCAAAGTTTAAAAAAAAAATCAAATATGATGCTATAACTCCAGAACGGTAAATAATACAAAGAAATAGAGAATATTTGTGTAAATTTGAGATTTTTCAGTTCAGACACTGTATGCTTTCAACATGAGGACAGACTAACTGACAGAGAGAGAAACAGACATGGCAATATGTACATACTTTTGTGGGGATACGATCAAGATTTTTCTGTGTTACAAGCGGAATGAAAAGAAATATATATTAACCCCAACTTTTTTGATGATGGATATTAATATTCTGTTCATAGCAAGTAAAAACTTTCAATATATTACAAACGGAATGACAAAATAAATTTACCCCTTCTTTATATCCATATGTCAGACTAATCAATTAACAATTAGAACCAAAAATATTATTGAACCAAAAATATTATTACAATTCGATTATATAAATTCAAGAAACTGAGAAAAATTAAAGATTTGAAACACTTTTGTAGAAGGCATAATAATGCTCAAAAGAACATAGTCATATGTATTTTACCGCTTTATTGTTTAGTGATTAAGAATATGTGGGCTCCAAAATATACGTGTACAAAATGTAATTTCAAAAGTTTCTTTTGTTGGTTTTTAAAAATATTTGACATATAAATCTCTTTATTCACCTGATGCCAAAATGTCAATTTTAATATATGTGTGTTTTATTTTATTATATTTATTTTGTTTAAAGAAATTAAAATATTTAACAAACGAATTTTCTTTGTGGTTGTTTGTTTTTTAAAATTTGAAATTGATTAAAGAAAACACTGCTGCCAGGCATTTAAATATACATAAATGCATGTTAAGTTTAAGTAAATATGAAATATGAAGTGTTTGTATGAAAAATAAGAATAACAATGAGGGGCTAAATATAAATGTAAAAGTCTTTGGTGAAAATAAAACCAAAGTAATTTGTAAATTAAATATGTATGTTAATGACATAAAAGTAAATTTTTTTTTTGCCAAAAGGTATACTTTGAGAATTTGATTGATACAAGAATAATTTTAAAGAATTAAACTATGTGTCCCGTGGACCATGTTTTAGGAGGACTACCTCTAAAACGATGCGTTTTAATGTACAAAACACAAACAAATTAAAAAACACTTAAAAATCCTAGTGTCCTACCAGCGATTAAAAATCTTAATCTCAGTGTTATATGTTCAAAAAAAATTGTGCAATCTTTTCTTACTGTCCTGATGATAAAAACCTGTATTTTAATTAAATTTATTGAAAAAACTTTCCGCAATTTTCAAACTTTTACTGAAATTATTTTAATAAAATATTTTTTTAGATTTATTGAAAATTTCATAAAATTGTTGCTATAAGATAACTAAGAAACTTAAAAAATTTTTATGGTAAATATTAATTTGCAAAAAATGCTAAAAGTAATAAAAATTGTATAACATTATTATATTTGTAGCTTTGTTTAAAAGATCATTATTTCAACAATTTATATTTGTATAATTTCATAAAATTTAATAAATAATTGGTAGTTGAAATAAAAAAATTAAAGACTAACGCCATAATTTATACATGTCAACATCATTACCAGTTGCAGGTATTTTTAAATTATTATTTTTCTGTTTCCTTATGACAATAATGTCAGTAAATAAAACCAGTATTTTTATACGTATACTTTTAAGGGCCAGTAAACGTTTCCTCTTTTCAAGTAAGATTTCAACCAAAAAAAAAAAAACTGTAAAATATTTTATGCCAGTCATAAACTGTAAAAACGTAATTGAAAGAATTTAAAAAAATCCCAGCTAATATTGAATGCTTGAGTCAAACAAAGTGAAAGCGAGAAAATATTTTGAAGAGACCAATATTATTTTACTGAATGTTTTTTATATAAGAAAATTTTAAATGTATTTTTGAATTTAATATGAAATATAAGTTTTTATGTGCCTATAACATTGTACTTCTATTTAAGTGTTAATGACAAAATTTTACATTTAATAAAAAGAGAAAATATTAAAGGCTTTTAAAACAAAGTATACATTATATTTATTTTCTGTGTTATATTATATTTGGTAATAAAATAATTATTTTTAGCTAGATTGCTTATCACCAACAAAATTTGAAATAAACAGGGTTTACTTTTTAAAAGTGGTAAATAAATTTTCGGTATTTTGAAAATATTTTATTAAATTAACACATTTATTAATTTTATACTACGCAACCAAACAAAACTTACAATCCATGCTTATGAAACACTTAACCTTTCCAAATTTCAGTATATTTGCACATGCAACAAAACCGTAACAGAAACATACTATATGAAATAAATAAAATTTTTTACAACCAATACTTCCTGAAATCACCAAAGAAAATGTTTCCAATAAAACTTTCAAAACAGCCACTAACTAAAGTTTATTTTTTTATATAGTTTACCACCCACTTCTTATAGAAATAAGAAAAAAAATCTTATAAAAACTTTTACTACAAGTAAATATTAACGCACTGCATACTTATTGGCTGCTGTTCGTTACTTTTATTCAAATAAAATCAAATGCAAATAAAAAAAGTTATTAGATACGTGTGCTTCATAAAAATTCACGAAAATGTTACAATATAAACCGCCCTTGGAGCTCAAGAGTGGGAAAGATTAAAACTCGTGATCGTTATTTCAATATCTATATAAAGTAAAATCTCGTTTTAATTTAAATAATTTCCTTTTTTTAAGGTATTAACTCAAAGCACAGAAAAATCAACAGTAACTGTGAAATAAACATTTATAGGATTATATACTATGTATTTAAATTTTATGTAGACTTTCAAAATAAATAATAAAGTGGAACAAATACCATGTAAACTATGTTAAAAAGTTTTTAAATCAATGTTTAAATTATTTTATGTCCGGGATTATGTGGATAAATTTTGTTCGAATAGTACTATAAAAGCATTGTAGAGAGTATTAAAGTTGTTTAGTCTAAAAATAAGTTAGTCGATAATATTTTGAAAAGCTGTTTGTTATCCGTAGAGATTTCTTTCAAGTCATTTTGTCACTTTATATTAAAAGCCTTCTTTTAAAAGTCTAACAAATTTAAACATCATTTATTTGTTTACATTATCTATTTATTTATATTGTAGTTTCTTAACGTTTTATTTCTTTTAATACAAGATAACTTTACTATTCTTTTTTAAATGTTTTACATTTTATTGTTTCTTATTTTTAATTTCTTATTTTATTACTCTTGCTATAATATTCTCAATAACTTAACTTAAGGGTATATTGACAGTTTTCATACAAAATTATAATAACCCGCAAAATAATGTTGATTAGTAGCAAAAATGTAAAGTATATTATTTATCTACTAGAAATATGTCATCTTAATTAATGCAATTATTGCGTATGAAAATTTCTAATGCATAAAATTACTTATTACTCATGCGCCCCTTAGTACTAAAAATTATGATGTAGAAACTAATTTTTTTAAGAACAGAAGGACAAATACATACATTTATGATTTAAATTAATAGGACAACCATACTTTTCATGAATATTACTTGATATATTGGAAATCGGATTATCTTCACTCGAATATTTTTTACTAATAGCTTAATATATTAGCTAATATTTTAAGCTAAAACCCAAAAATTGAAGTCAAATATTTAAAATTATCGTTAATAACTTCACTTTTTATTAGAGTGTCACGAGAAAATATATTTTTGGGAATGTCATGTAGGAATACCTCTCAATCAATCAAAATGGTCCACGGGACACCCTAATGTATATATGTACATTTTCTAGACAACTTTTTTTCCTTAAGAAACTGATTCGAGCATGACTTTTGATATCCTTAATATAAATATTTAATACGATTTTTTGATAGAATATAACAGAAATAATAAAACATACATTTCTTTTCAATAAAATTTAAGTTGCAAAACCAAATCAAAAGAGTTTTCTCAGAGCATATTAAATAATCTCAAGACTATGAAATTGTTTTTAAGTACATGTATACATATGTATATACATATTAATGCAAGTAGTAACCATGAATTGAAGCTATTGTCTTTTTATCCCCATTGAACTTTCAGAAGTTTTAAATTGAATAAAAAATAAATAAAACTTTTCAACGGGCCGAATGTGGAGTAGTCAACAAAATAAATAAACAAAGTATTAAAGCCCAAAAAATAGAATAGTTTATGAACAAGTTAGAGTGCTATATTTGGCTGAGCCGAATCTTAAATACCCTCCACCGGCTACTTTTTTATTAAAACTTTTTAAATTGATAAAATTTTTGTAGAAATAAGTTTTTTCTTCCCAAGATTTAAATCTATTACAATTCCAAGATTTATTGCATATTTCAAACGTCATTTTCTTTATATTTTAATTGCGCTTATCGATATTTAGTAAATTACATTTATTCATGTGTGTGAAAAATTTAAATATTAAATACATATACATATTTAATTTTGTTCTACACAAATTAATAATGCAACTAGTTTAATTCGGTTAAAGTGTTTTTCGGGACTGGAGATATGACCAATTTTAGACCTATTGTAAACATTTTTTAAGCTAAATTTCTGAACATAAATGCTATATTTCAGTCGAATTTTGTATTTATATCGCAATTTAGTAATAAGTAATGCGCGTTTAAAAGATTCTTGTAAAAGGACTTTGTATGGGAGCTATATGCAATTATGTATATAAATATAAAATTTCAAAATTCTATCTATATCATTATTTGGTAATGAATATTGTAATTTTCTATCGATAACTTAATTAAGTAATGAGTTATGCGCGTTTATGTGAATTATGGACCGATCCAGAAAATGTTTTCTCTGAATAAATTCCATTGGAATAAGATTTTAATTCGTAAAATTTTGTGAAGATATAGACATTGTGAAGGAAGTTATTAACAAATACCCATTTTCCGGGAATATGTACTTTTGTGTGGGAGGTATATGGAATGTATCGTGATTTTCATGGAATTTTATTGGATAGTTTTCAAGAAAATTACATCCGAATTTGTAAAAATGCTTATTTGTTCGATGTTGTTTTAAATTTTTATTCATAACTTTTCCCGATGTGAACCGATTTTGCCCAAACTGCTAATGGATAAGGATAATGGTGAATATCTTCCATGAATTTGGCAGACTTCCTTTGCTTAGCTTAAACGTGAGCCTGATTTAGGCAGACTGACGGATATAGCTAAGTCGACTCAGAATTTGATAAGGACCCAGAATTTATATACTTTGTTGGGTCTCAGATGAATATTTCTTGGTGTTACACACGGTATGTCAAAGTTATATATACCCTCTATCATCACTGATGGTGGTGGAGGGTATAAAAATTCTACAAAATTTTAAGAGAGCAACAAAAATCTGCTTTCTGGAGTAGCACATAAAATTTTGTCTTCTCGTAAACTATAGACCTACAGGGAAAACATTAATAATCTGTAATGCCACAAACTCATCATTATTTTTAAAATATATTTTTGTAAAACTGATAACAAAAATGTTTAATTATCATTGAATCTTAAATATCAAGTAATTCTTAATTTTTTTTTAAACTTAAAATAAGCTTTACTCACCGGTATTGGCAACTTCACAAGGCAAAACAATCGTATCACCAGCTACAAATTTAAATGTTTCTGAGCGGGATATAAACATGGGTTCATGTTTACTCATCATACTTGTCGAGGCAGATACTGAAATTGAAAAAAAAATCAAATAAATTAATATCAACTGTTTGTCATTTAATATACATAATTTTATTTCAGCTAAGAAAATATTTTTTCTTATTTGTTTGCTTATTTATTTATTTTTAATGTATATATTTCTGTAATTAAAATTGTTCAGCAACAGTTTTAAAGGATAACCCAATGTTAGTAAAATGTAATTAAGTTCTATATTTTATTATTTATTGGCAAATTACTTTTGTAGAAGTTTTACATAAACATGTTCATTTATATTTTTTTAGGATTTTGGTTACTTAAAACTTTTATTTTTTAAGAAAACATTAATCATTTGGTAAAAAAATATAACAAGTGATAGACAAATTGATATGAATAAATTTTTTGAAAAGTTATTGTTGGGAAAAATACAAATTACCATCTACATAATTTTTCTAGATTTAAAATGATATAACAAATTGAATTAATATATATGTTTTTGCTTCAGCTTCAGCTTAATATTA